>NC_073393.1:36671205-36898705 GCF_028641065.1 Leucoraja erinaceus
TGGGCAGCAAAGATCTGCCCCATTACGATCTATCATTTATTTTAGCTAATCGTGAATATCGCCATGGGTGGTTCACGCACTGTCTGAATATCTGTGGGAGGCTACCAGCTTTAAATTCCTCGCGTAAACATGGTAATATTGTTTGTTCTTTGTCATGCAGCAATATCAGATTACCACATCAGAAACCTCCACATCAAAGAAAGTGACCTCCACAGTTATATGAGAAACATTTTGAGATGGAAATTTGCTGTATGGTATATATTAAAAATGATAATGGATACCTGTAAGCAAATTTAAGAATGTAATCTAATCTTGCAGCTGCTGATGTCATCTGAACCCTGTGATTGGATTATTGTTTTACAATTTCCATATTTCTCTGTGTATCCTGTTTAACAAAATAACTGTTGGGTCTCCGATTTTAGTGTTGAAATGCCATAGTGTTTACAACAGTCCCTCACAGCTTTTCAGGAGGGATTCTAATTTCCCCCAGAAGTAGGAGATAGAAAGAAATCATGCAGAAATGTAACATTCTAACATAAAGAATCACATATCGCTGGATAAATAAAGAACTATTTTACTTTGAATCAATGCTTTAAATTAATGTATTGCCTACTCAATTTTGATATGTTCTAAGATATACATGGGTAACTAATGAAGCCTGGGTGAATTGTCACAAGTCTTTTCAAATGCACAGTATTAGAACAACGTTTAAAAACTAAATGTCTCAGGAATGCAGTATGCATTTCAGGAAATATGTCGTTGTAAACCAACAAATTTTATTTGAAAGGTGCGCACCTTAAAAGTGTATAAATAATGGCAAATTCTTTCTGCATAATAAATGTCTTGTAAATTGCCTAACTTGAATATTACATCAAAATTGAAATTGGGGCACAATAATGTCTTGCAGCTATTTAGGTTAACTGATGGCATTCTATGGGTTTTTAATAATTCTTTTATGTTCCCAGTGCATGTGACTATATGCAGTCAGCTTCTCTATTCAATCACCATAGCAACTGCCATTTCTTTGAAGTATGGTTAATTCCAGATTTGCTTCAATAATTGGCCATAAAATTTCTTGAAAAGAGTATGTGAACCGCATACAGACCAGCTTTTAGAAATTGAAGATATTCTACTATAAATGGAATAAAAAATTATAAATGTTTTTGTCTGTCGAAGCTTTCAAATTTATACTGTCTGTGTGCACTTGGCAGCAAAGTCTGTTAACCCCTGCCCATCCAGAAGACAGCTAGGATGGACTGGAAGTTAATTTATTTTTTTGCTTATCTTGAGATTGAAGCCTGCAGGTTCATAAATTACATTACTCAATTATGCAGCACAAAAGTGGTATTCAGGTTAACATAGTAAGGTTTAGGAATTAATTGTGGATGTTGGTTTAAACCAAAGATAGACACAAAAAACTGGAGTAATTCAGCGGGTCAGGCAGCATCTCTGGAGAAAAGGAATAGGTGCTGTTTAGGGTCGAGACTCGTCTTCAGATTGAGTGCCAGGGGAAAGTGAAATTAGAGATATAGACAATGGTATAGAGAGAAGTCGAGCAAATGAATGAAAGATATGCAAAAGTAATGGTCCATATCCCTCTGCTCAATAACATTTCTTAATGCCTGACCATTTGCTATATATATAACCTAGCCCCATATGATTTCCTAAAATACATTGACTTGCATTCGTCAGTATTAAATTCCATCTGCAAATAATGCGCCCAATATTCCATCTGATCTGTATGCTGCTGTGGCCTATAGAACATTCTCTGCTCTCCACAACACCATCTACTTTTGGGGCATCTGCAGACTTACTAATCATACATCCTAACATTCATTAGATAATCCTTCATGAAGAGTAAAGGAGGTGTGGGGAGGTGTGCCTAAAGTCATTAACATAACATTCAAGCAACAAGGGTTCCAACATTAGTTGTTGTTCTTTCTGCTAAAGTGAGAGTTCCTTCCCTTCATTCAAGCCTCACAATCAACTCTTTCTCTTGACCTTCCAAAGAAGGCAATCACAGCCTTGTCATTCTCTTCATAGCAATAATTCTCTAGCCCCGGCAACACCATTAATACATTTCTCTGCACCGTCTCTAGTGTAATCTCATTGAATTGAATTGAACAAATGTTATTAGCCAAGTATGTATACATACAAGGAATTTACCTTGGTGCTTTGCTCGCAAGTAACAACATTATATACAGTAGACAATTCAAAATAAAACTTTACAATTTAAACTTGTAAAGAATGAAATAAAATACCAGAGCAAAAGGAGGCTACAGACTTTTGGCTGTTGAGGAGAGCTGGTGCTTGTGGATAAAAGCTGTTTTTATGTCTGACTGTGGCGGCTTTGACAGTTCGTAGTCGCCTTCCAGAGGGAAGTGCTTCAAAGAGTTTGTGGCCAGGTTGAGAGGGGTCAGAGATGATCTTACCCGCTCTCTTCCTGACCCTTGCAGTGTAGAGTTAATCGATGGGAGGAAGGTTGGAGCCAACAACCTTCCCGGCTGATCGAACAATGCGCTGCAGCCTCCGGATGTCGGCTTGGTGGCTGAGCCAAACCAGACCATGATGGAGAAGGTGAGGACAGACTCTAAGATGGCAGTATAAAACTGGACCATCATTGCGTGTGGCAGATTCTGTTTTCTCAGCTGCCCCAGGAAGTACATCCTCTGTTGGGCCTTTTTGACTGTGGAGTTGATGGGGGCATCCCATTTAAGGTCCCTGGAGATGATGGTTCCAAGGAACTTAAATGATTCCACAAATGTGACTGTGGTATTGTTGATGGTGAGTGGGGGGAGGGGAGGGGGAGCTCTCCTAAAATCTACATTCAATTCCACGTTTTAAGAGCATTGAGGTTGTTGCGATGGCACCAGGACGCCAGCTGTGTCACTTCCTGTCTGTAGGCAGATTCCTCCCAATCCTGGATCAGTCCAATCAGGGTTGTGTCGTCAGCAAACCTGAAAAGCTTGACAGAGGAGTCTGTGGAGGTGCAGTCGTTGGTGTAGACAGAGTACAGGAGAGGGGACAGTACGCAGTCTTGCGGTGCTCCTGTGCTGAGGGTCTGCGGGTCCGAGATGTGCTTTCCCAGCCTCATATGCTGCTGCCTGTCTGTCAGGAAGTTGGTGATCTACTGTCAAGGGGTTCAGGCACAGTCAACTGGGAGAGTTAGGAGTGTAGTAGCTCTGGCACAATAGTGTTGAATGCAGAGCTAAAATCCACACCAAAAAATCCTTGCATTGGTCCCCTGGTGGTCTAGGTGTTGGAGGATGAAGTGCAGGCCTAGGTTGACTACGTCATCCACTGATCTATTTGCCCGGTATGCAAACTGCAGGGGGTCCAGCAGGGGGTTTGTGATATTTTTTCAGGTGGGCCAGCACGTCTTTCAAGGGTCTTCATGATTACAGAGATCAGTGCAACAGGCATGTAGTCAATAAGACCAGTAATCCTTGGCTTTTTGGGTACGGGAACAATAGTGAAGACTTTGAAGCAGGCAGGGACAGTGCAGGTTTGCAGGGACCAATTGAAAATGTTTGTGTGGACTGGTGCCAGTTGTTCGGCACAGATCTTGAGGGTAGAGGGGTCCTGGGATCTCCAGTCCTGGACATTTCCGGCATTTCTGTCTCCTGAATAACGTTTCCACCTCCTCAATTGCTATTGCTAATGATGGAGAAGTGGCCAGACTGATGTTGGGCAGCAAGGAGGGGGTGGGTAGTGAACGTGGGCCCAGTCTTTGCAGACTGCAGTCAGGCTATAAGTAGGTGTGAAGTGGTGATTGGGGAGGAGGGGGTGGGGGGGGGAGGGAGGGAGGGGATACTTGGATTATGTTCCTCTAGCATGGGTCAGAACTGTGTCTAACACTCTAGTTGTAGCCTAACAATCTGGGAATTCAAATTTTCTACGTAAAGTTTGATTTCCGGGAAAAAGTTAATTTTTATATATATATACTAGACCAAGTGCAGATCCGTTAGGTCTGCTACCCCAACGCAACCGTTCCCTACCTCTAGCCCCCACTGGAGGCGCTGTTCTCCAACTCAAGCCGTTCCTAAACGTTAGATTCCAGCACTCCCCTCAGCAGTGCTATTTAAAAAAAAAATCCAATTGCACTTCCCCTGCGTGGTGCAATAGCAATTCGCCATCCCCCTGTTAGTCTATCCATTGTGACGTCATCAGTTCAAGCTGCCATTGTGACTTCATCATTTGAAGCTGATCGGTTTGAAATTCAAGGTAATTATGCAGTAATAAGTTATAATAAGTAATAAAATGCTCAGTGAAAGTGATCTCTGCCTCGAGGGCAAAAATGTGAATCAGAATATGTAAAAATCTGTTGAAAGTTGGCATTTTTAAAGCTTTAATCGCGAATAACGTCAAATATAGGATTAAATCTTCACTAATGGCCCTGTCCCACTGTACAAGTTAATTCAAGTGCTCTCCCGAGTTTAAAAAAAACTCAAACTCGTGATAAGCACGTAGAATGAACGTAGCGGGTACGTCGGAGCTCGGGACGTATCTTAGCGGCTCGTAACGCTAACGGCAGGTACTCGGGAAGACTCACTTACGGCAGATAAGCTCGGGAAGACTCTTGAAGATTTTTCAACATGTTGAAAAATCTCCACGAGAACCCCGAGTACTTAGCGGCCATTACCGTAAATCTCCGAGTTCGAATCAGGGCAAACTGGGGGAGAACTCTTGAATGAACTGGTACAGTGGGACAGGGCTTTAATGCTTTTCACTGCTCGCTGAGCCATTGTGATGTCATCATTTGAAGCTGGTGGTTGTAATTTCAAAGTGTTTTGACCTAATCAGTAATTAGTCGAGAATAAGTCGAGAAATAAAGCATGAAATGTTCAAATAAGGTTATCCCGGCCTCGACAGGTAAATTGTCAACCGGAATATATAAAAATGTAATCGTTACCACGTAGTGTTTTCGCGAAGATGTAAAGGGGCCGTCCCACGGTGGCGACCTAATCCGCGAGTTAAGAAGAGTGCTTTCGACCTTCAAGCTCGAGGGCACTCGCCTGGAAAACCTTGAGCTGGATTGACCGTCCGCGTTGAAACCGCAGATTGGATCGACCACACACACACACACACACACACACACACACGCACGCACGCACGCACGCACGCACGCACACACACACGGGAGAACGATGTCTGAAATTTACACCCGCGATGAAGAGGAAGATAAAAGGCTGCCACAGTGTACGGTAAGTCCTTTAGAGAGCACACAGGGGGGGGGGGGGGGGGGGGGGAAAGAAGGAGTGGAGACACTTTTAAGAAGTATAATAAAATATAAATATAAAGTATAATAAAAATGACCTCCTAGGACCTCGTGTTGACCATGCTACGAGTTTGAGTCAAAGGCAAACTTGTCTAAACTCACAGATTTGGTCGCCGCAGTGGGACAGCCCCTTAAAGATAACCACATATGCACACACATATACACACTAACAAAATCAGAGTTTTAATAAGTATATGATGGATTTTTTTCTAAAATCTTTAACAATAATCAAAACATTGTTGAATTATTATAAAAACCCATCACGTTCACAGAAAGGAAAGCTGCAGTCCTTACTCGGTGCAGCCATGACTCTAGATAGATCAATATGGTTTACTCATAACTGCTGTCACTAACAGGATATCCATGTGCTGTTAACAAAGTTTTAAAAACTTGTTCTGGCCTTGCTCTTATATTCTACACCTTGGTCTTTAATGGCAAGCATCCCGTTAGCACTAAATTATCGACATCCTGGGATTTCATGAAGCTGTAAGCACACATTCAAAGATACATCTGTTTTTTGAAATTTGTTTCACTTTCAGAATTTGACAATTAACTTATGGATGTGGACCGTCAGTCCCTAAGATAAGTCCCTCACATCTGTAGCAAGTCAGTTGGACATGTAGGGAACGTGGCAGATTCTGCATTTTTGGGGGCCTGTCAGTACAAAGGCACGAGTAAAGCAGATAAAGGGTTGGTAGTAGTTATACATTTGGGAGAATGAAAACCCTCCAGTAGGTAAATGTAAAATTGTCCCTAATGTGTTTTTATTTACAGTGCAAAGTCTTCAAATACAGTGGCTGATAGTCAATCTTTTTGGCCTAAGGCCACTGATTTGTTCACATAGGCTACAATACATTTAGGAGTTGGGAGAATTTTGCTATTGATCAAATGCTAAAAATCTACTTCTCTATCTAAACTCTTATCGATTACCTCCTTGGGGAAGTGTTATAAAGGATTGAATAAATTGAAATTTGATATCCAACATGCTTCTGTTACTTTCACCTCTTTGGAAAAAAAACTATAAAAGTGTGACTGAACACAATTTGGTCATTAGCCCTGCTGAGAAATGTAACATGATTTTTCAGACATTAACACAGAAAAAAATAGTTATATATGCTGTGGTTCACTATTAATAGATTGTAATCTTAATGGATCATTCCGGATATGTTGAAAATAGCATGAAAGGCACTTCTTGATTTAAAAAATATATATAATCAATGTGAAACACAGATAAGTACGATTAAGATCTTGTTAATTTAAAAATAATGGGATGCATGAAATATTATACTCAATAGTTAATTTTTTTTGTTAAACATATTAATGTGTAAACAATGAAAATATATTGAAAATCTGTTTTTCACAAGAGAGCGTTCATGTCATTATCAATGTGAATTCATGTGGGATGAAAAGATAACTGATTCCACATGGTTCATTCGAGCACAGGTTAACTGTTTGCACACTTAAAGTGAATCCATCTGACAAGAATGGGGAGGATGGGGGAGGATTTGCAATGCAATCTACTTCAGATCATTAATACCGACTTTATTCTGGGTGGGGAATGGCCTTGAGTAGTTGGTCTTTAATTAAAAACACCGTCGCGTCATAGGCAACATTTTATCCTCAGGTAAAGGCGGGTGGACAAGAGATTGCAAATCTGGCTTCCTAACTGAGCACTGTATGAGTAGGAAGGAACTGCAGATGCTGGTTTAAACTGCAGATAGACACAAAACGCCAGAGTAACTCAGCAGGACAGGCAGCATCTCTGAATAGAAGGAATGGGTTCCTTCTCCCATTTCTTCTCTCCAGAGATGCTGCTTGTCCCGTTGAGTTACTCCAGCATTTTGTGTCTATGAGCACTGTATAAGTTGTTCTTCCCTCCCCCAGAAGGAAAGCCTGTCTTCTGCCTTGGCTTTCTGCTCCCTGATGACACTGCATTGCTCTCTCTCTCTCTCTTGACCTCCACTCTCTTTCATACATACACACAAAAGCTCATACATGTTCACTTATCAAATATATGCGCATTGCATAGTTGATTTTCCGGGGCAGTTCATTGAAATGGTTTTACAATCTGCTACCCACTATGGCAAATATATGCATATAGTACGCCCAACTAAATAACATGCATTTATTTGGGTGTACTCATTATATATGACTGAGATCGAATATGACTGCATCTTCCCAATAGAAAGCAATTGAAACTTTCATTTTAGATCTTTGGATAAGGAGAGAGTGTGTGGGCCAGCAAGATGACCGTGAGTCTTAATCTGGCTTGTAAACATGATGCCTGGGTCACTTAACCACTCTGTCTCAATATGGAAGCTGGTGTAGATGATTAGAATCTGAAGGTGGAGTGGTCCAGGAGGGTGCAACTGGGGAGCGGTGGTATGTTTGGAGCCAAGCAGCAAGTGGTCACAGGGAGCCAGGAGCAGGAGAGAGCTTACGTTTCTTTGTGGAGAGCAGAGCAGCATTCCTGCTAGTCCTAGCCTAAAAAGAGTCTTTAAAGAAATAAACATTACTCATCTATCTGTTCAATATTCCTGGCAAGGCCGCCACCAGGCATATGAATACCTTCATGAGGCATGAGCCTTGTGCTCAGTCTGGAACATGAACTTAGAGCAGAACACAGGTGTCATAGATCTGGTAATGAGGAATTTGCTTTGATTTCACCTCGGGGATTAAAAAGAAAATGTTCTGGGGCAGCACTCGTTGCTGTGCTTGATAAAAATAAACAGATCAGTGAAATATTCATGATATTCTTCTCTAAGTAAGGCTTTCTCTTTTATTCTGATAATTCAAAGATCTATGTAAAGATTTGTACTTATAAATTTATAACTGGTGTACAAAGATGTGAGTATTGATAATCATTCGATATTGTAACATTGCAGGTTGCAACAAAGGCAGAACAACTACAAATAATTAACAGAGCATGTGAAGACTTGAAAGTGACTGCTGCACAGTATGAAGAGACAATTCATGAACTGGAGTCAAAATTCCACCATGGACAAAGTAATCAGGACCAGGCTAGAGATAAGGTATAATGGAACTATTTTATGTTTTCAGCGCACATAACAACATTCTTTCAAGCCACAAGATCAGTAACTTTAAAAAGAGCTGGTCAATAAAATGTATCTAGAAATTTTGAATTCAATTTATTGATCAATATTCATGCTACAAATCATATGGCTAGCACAATTTTCCTTCACTCCACAGATGCTGCCTCTCCCGCTGGGTTTCTCCAGCATTTTTGTCTACCTTGGCTAGCACAAAACACAACTGCACTCACTATAAAAAGAATGTACAATGTAACGTGTGTTTTTAGATTATAAGGCATTAACCTCTAAGTTAAATACTGGAGGCATTTGGGTTCCCTATCAGATGAAATGGCACCAATATAATTAAATAATTACTAGTAGGTCCCTTTAATTTTCTTTCTAACTAAGATGACAAAATAAGTGCTTTGTCATTTTCACCCTCATATTGTTTACCTAGTCACAGTCACAACAGTCACAGATAATTCATTTCTACTAAAATCGAAAAACACAACACGAAAAATGCTCAAACATGTTCCACTTTGATCCAATAAATTATTTTTGAAAGAAAAAGAAATGAAACTCATATTTCAATCTTGCGTTCATGCATGCAGATTGACCAAGGTGCCATTAGCCAAAATACTTTCTTTCCTCATTTGTGAAACTGTTTGATGAAGTGAAATAGGAAGCAGAACAGCAAATGTCATTGTCTGATCAGGATGCTTATGTCTAAATAATTATTTCCTGCAGAATTTAATGTAATAGTTCTGCCTTATTCATTCATCAATCAAAACATTCAGCTTCTAAGTAAATTAAACTGCTCTAAATGAGATCAGTGTATGATTATGTGCTTGGAATCTGGCAGAACAGTAACTTCATAATTATCATTATTGAAATGCAGCAAAAAATTAATGACAATGAAATATGTTTAGTTTACTTTAGGGGTACAGAGAGGAAACAAGCCCTTCGACCCACAGAGACCACCATCACCCACACACACACTAGTTCCATCCTACACACTAGGGGCAACTTACAGAAACCAATTAACTTACAAACTTGCAAATCTTTGGAATGTGGCTGAAAACCGTAGCACCCGGAGAAAACCCACGTGGTCACAGCGAGAACATGCAAACACCGTGCAGACAGCTCCTGTAGACAGGATCAAACCTGGCTCTCTGGCACTGTAAGGCAGCAACTCTACCACTGTCCCGCCCTGATCATGTTTAGTATGGATTATTAATGTAGTGCATTATTAATTACTTAAACATTGTGGTGGAAATCTATTAGTAGAAACAATCTTCATTTGTTAGATAATATTTTCTTATTTATCATTACTGAATTTCCTAATTTTGGTGGATGACATGTACTGGCAACAAAAATATATCCAAATACAGCCCTACCATGTAAATTAATGCCAAAATCATCCATGTCTTAATATAGTTTCTCCTGAACTACATTGAATATAGATCAGATTTATTCATAGTGCAAATGACTCATGACAGGAATCAACCCGTTAATTTACAATTTCTCTCCAAATGGAACGTAAATACGCAGGTGTGGAGACTAACATTTAACATTGTGAGGCTCCCTTCCTTCTCACTAGCTTCCTGTCGGCTATCGCTTTGTCCGCTTCCCACTTCCAAAGTGGAGTGGGTCGGTGACTCCAGGGGAGAAGATGGAGGTAGCTGTGGAGGGGGGAGAGACTAAGTGGACAAAGTGACGGGAAAAGGAGGTGGCCATGGAGGGAAGGGGGAGGGGGTAGAGGACAAAATGACGGGCTGACACAAGAGAAGCGGCAACTGGTGAGAAACGAGGGACCCTCACTGTGACCGAGCGTGTCCTGTTGTTGGCAGCAGCCTGAACAAAGCGTGTCCCCAGGGGTTAAAACGTATGTACTAACAACAACCCCGTCAACCGGACTGTGCAGTGGGTTCACTGGTGCACCTTGCAAGCCGGGGGTGGCTCGGAAGCTGGGGCTGGATAGCCGGTGTGAGCCAGGGTGGTATCGGCAGGTCTGTCTGCTATAACTGAAATCTGTTATAAAGGGGTCCCTTAAAATGTGGGTTTACTGGTTCTCAGTACACGCAACAATAACAAACCAATACCAATACTAATCATAGGCATCCATACTTAAACTGCTTCCAGTTCTTCTAAATAAATATACTCTTCAATATCAAAATGTTTTTATATAGCACTCTTCCTTTTTGTCTATTCTTTCAACATCAAAATCTATGTACCTTTCAATTCACAAACTTGGTCCTTATTCAGCCAAGTCACTGTATTTCTAACAAGTCTTTAATTCTAACTGCCAGTGTGACATCAACCGTCTCAACTTTTCCACTTCACTTACCTACTCCAACCTCACCCCGTCTGCACGTTCAGCCCACTGCTCACTGCACCAACCCTGACATTATAATCAAACCCGCCGACAAGGGAGGTGCCGCGGTAGTCTGGCGTGCTGACCTCTACCGGGCTGAGGCCAGGCGCCAACTCTCAGACACCTCCTCCTACTTATTCTTGGACCATGATCCCACAGATGAGCACCAGGCCTTAATCTCAAGCACCTTTACTGATTTCATCACAATGTCTTCCACAACCTCCCTTATCGTTTCCCAGCCCCGCACAGCCCGTTTTCACCTTCTCCCTAAAATCCACAAACACAATTGTCCTGGCAGACCCATTATTTCTGCCTGCTCCCATCCAACAGAAATGATTTCCATGTACCTCGACTCCATCCTATCTCCCTCCCCCCTGGTACAATCTCTCCCGACCTATGTCCAAGATACCTTACATGCCCTTTGTCCACTTTCCGAGCCACCACTCCCTCATCTTTAATATGGACATTCAGTCACTCTACCTCCACCCCCCACCAGGAAGGCCTTAAAGCCCTCCATTTCTTCCTCGACTGCAGAACCATCCAATTTCCCTCCACTAGCACTCTACTCCGTCCTCACCCTTAACAACTTCTCCTTTGACTCCTCCCACTTCCTCCGTCCAAGGCGTAGCTATGAGCACCTGCATGGGCCCCAGCTATGCCTGCCTCTTTGTAGCATATGTTGAACAATCCCTGTTCCAGGCGTACACACGCCCTATCCCCAAACTCTACCTCCGTTACATCGATTACTGCACCGGTGCTACCTCTTGCACCCATGCAGAACTCATAGACTTCATCAACTTCACCACCAATTTTTATCCTGCACTCAAATTTACTTGGACCATCTCCGACACCTCCCTCCCCTTTCTTGATCTCACAGTCTATCAGAAGAAATAGACTATTGACTGACATCAATTACAAACTCACCGATTCCCACAACTATCTCAACTACACTTCTTCCCACCCTGCTTCCTGCAAAGACTCTATCCCATACTCCCAATTCCCCCTGTCTTCGCCGCATCTGCGCCCAAGTTGAGGTTTTCCATACTAGAACATCCGAGATGGCCTCATTCTTTAGGGAACGGGGGTTCCCCTCCCATCATTAATGAGGCCCTCACTCGTGTTTCCTCGGTACCCCACAGCTCCGCCCTTGCTCCCCCTCTCCCTGGTCACAACAGAGACAGAGTCCCCCAAGTCCTTACCTTCCACCCCGTCAGCCGTCACATACAACACATAATCCTCCAAAGTTTCCGCCACCTCCAACGGGATCCCACCACTAGCCACATTTTCCCATCTCCTCCGCCTACCGCAGAAACCGTTCACTCCGCAACTCCCTGGTTAACTCATCCCTTCCCACCCAAAACCATCCCCTCCCCAGGTATCTTCCTCTGCAGCCACAGAAGATGCAACCCCTGTCGTTATACCTCCTCCCTCGACTATGTCCAGGGACCTCGACAGTCCTCTCATGTTAGGCGGAGGTTCACTTGCACCTCCTCCAACCTCATCTACTGATTCCGTTGTTCAAGATGTGGACCCTTATACATCGGCGAGACCAAACGCAGACTGGGCGATTGTTTCGTGGAACACCTTCACTCAGCCCACGTGAATCAACCTGATCTCCCGGTTGTTGGACACTTTAATTCTCTTTCCCATTCCTACACAGACCTTTCTGTCCTCGGTCTTCTCCATTGTCAGAGTGAGTCTAATCCCAATTAGAGGAACAGCATCTTATATTTCGCTTAGGCAGCTTACAGCCCAGTGGTATGAACATTGATTCTCTCACTTCAGGTAGCCCCGGCATTTCAGTACCTCAGTATTTCATACACCTCAGTACCTTGCCATATGGGCTAGACTTCATGTAATCACTAGAAATTTATGATATCAGAAACCCACCATGCCTTTGCCAGTCAAAAAAAAAGTCACCAGCCTAATCTCACCTTTCAACACCCGGTCTATAGCACTGCAGATCACAGCTCTTCAAGTACACATCAAAGTAATAACGAAATGCAATGAAGATTTCTGCCTCATACAGTGAAATACAGACTACTTCCACCCTCTGGGTAAAAATACATATTTTCAAATCCTAATCCTTCAACCGAATTAAATCTATGGACACTTGTTTTTTGACCCCTCTGCAGAGGGAAATCGTTCTTTCCTACGTTTCTATCTGGGACATTTTTGATTTTAAATATATCAACTAAGTTTCCTCTCAGCAGTTTCTATCCAGGAACCCAACCCTGCATTTTCCCTTTTTTTCATGGCTCATGGCCAACATTAATCTTTATTAATCTCCTGAGTCATGGAGAGATATACAGCCCTTAAGCCTAACTTGTTCATGCAACCACGTTGGCATTGTGGGCTTGTCCCATTTGCTTATGTTTGTCCCATTTCCCCCAAACCCTTCCTATCCATATATTTGTCCAAATGTCTTTTCAAAGTCGTGATTCTATCCACTTCTATAACTTTCTCTGGCAAATCATTCCAAGTACAGGTTACCCTCTGAATGAAAAGCTTACCCCTCAGGTCCCTCTTAAATCTCTCCCCTCCAACCTTAAGCCTATGCCGTCTTGTTTTAGAATCCTCTACCATGGTAAAAGGAACATTTAAGGTTCCTTTATCCATGCCCCTGATGATCCTGTAGACTTCAATAAAAGTCTCTCCTCAATCTTCTACACTACAACCATCTTTTTGTGTCATCGGCAAATTTCCATATCACACCCCCTTTAAATTTATAACTTTCTCTTTTTCTTGAACCTTCTTGTTTTAAATCCTATCTCTAGCTCTAATTATCCAATTTGTCTGGATATTCGTTCTGGAGTCTGTCCCAAATGAATAGCTCTCCCTTTTGCCAAACTCATGCCTGTGTCCTATGGTACTGCTTTAGTTTAGTTTAGTTTAGAGATACAGCGCGGAAATACTGTAGGCCCTTTGGCCCACCATGTCTGTACCTACCAGCGATCCCCGCACATTAACACTATCCTACACACACTAGGAACAATGTACACATACACCAAGCCAATTAACTTATAAATTTGTACATCCAATTGAATATGGGAGGAAACCGAAGATTTTGGAGAAAACTCATGCAGTCACGGGAAGAACATATGAACTCCGTACGGACAACACCTATAGTCGGGATCGAACCCGGGTCTCTGGCGCTGCAAGCGCTGTAAGGCAGCAACTCTACCGCTGCACCACCATGCTGCTTTGTAGAGTAGGGAATTGGTGTCCCTGGTAAATATCACTTGATGTGTTACTCAGTGGCAACATCAAATTGTATTTTGCTTCAGAAATTAATTTCATTGACATCAACCTCTTAATCTGACAAATGATTACCCCAACCAAGTGGCATTCCCTTAGTTATGCATTTAGGTGTTAGCCTGGATTATGTATTTGTATGTCATATACATATCCTCCCACCGAGGCAAATGACAATTGCTTTATCAAGTATTACAGACTCATGCAGCACAGAAAGAAGCCCTTCGGCCCACCATGTACATTCCAAGCATCAAGTGCCCATCTATATTGTTCCCATTGATCAGAACCTGATCCATTGCCTTTATGCCTGGCAAATCAAGTGTTTTCTTCCGATGTTTTTAAGTGTGCAAGTACCTGCCTACACCACCTCCTCATGCAGTGCATTTCAGATAGCAACCATCTCTGGGTGAAAATATTTCTCTGATCCCCTCTAAAGGTTCTCCTGTTCCCCTTAAACATATGCCCTGTCCCCTCTCATTGTGGATGCTTCTATTATGGAGAAAATGTTTTCACTATCCACCTTAACTACGCCAGTCTCTCGTAAATTTGGTGGTTGCCACCAGTCCGAGCAACACAACTCCAGCCTACCCAGCCTCTACTTACAACAGAAATTATACATTACTATCAACACCCTGGTAAATGTCCTCTACACTGTCTTCAGTGCAAGCATGTTGTTAAATAAAATTACATGTTCTTGTTAGTTTAGTAATATGCAAACATTTCAGGTCATTACCATTGGTTTAAATTATTCAATAATGAAATACATGTTGCTGTACTGAGTTGTACTGTTTGCAGTGTATTGTTTATGTTTTACTAAATCGCAGGACTAACATTACAAATGGTATGATTAATATTTCCTTAATTCATACTCTTACCCAAGTTATTTTTAATATAAAAATAAGCAAATAGATAACATTTGGGATCAGTAAAAGACATGCATCTTTTGTTTTGTGTGGGAGACTTCTTCATGCTGGCTCCCTAAGTAAGCTAAAGGTGCCCATAACTGAGAAATCAGATAAGACGAATGTTCTGTATTAATTAAATTATTAACTTGACATTGATCATGTGCAACTTCCATAGTCTTTACATAATTTCATCTATGGCATTAGGGTGATGTGTTAATTTAAGGCTTTTTGCATTACTGAATTTGTAAATCTTGACACCTCATAAGATAATTTTTTGACAGTATTAATAATGGTCCACTTTCTTATCAGGTGATTTCATATTTATTAAGGGATTTGTATTATGAAAATCTCTTAATAAGAATGAGTTTGTAATATATGAAACAGATTAGTTGAATATATTGCATTTTCAACATATATCTACGCAGATGTGGCCATTACCTCTACTTGCACAATAAAAAAAATAAAAATGTATTGGTAAAGCAGGCTGAATTCAAGTTTCGAATCACAGCAGATCTATTCTGGTAAAAATAAAACATGCTAGAAATACCGATCTGCATGGGTAGCATTTGGTGAGAAAGAGGTGGAATTAATACCTCAGGTCAATGAACTTTCATTAGAACTGTTGTATGATCTTTTGATAGATTAATAATGCAATTTTTGTTGATTCGGCATCAGTTATTTTAGTTAGTTTAGTTTATTGTCACGTGTACTGAGGTACGGTGAAAAGCTTTTGCAGAAAGACAACACGTGATTACAATCGATCCATACCAGAGTCAGTACGTTTTTCTTTCTTTACCTATATAATCAACATCATATCTCATTAGAATACCTTGTTCAACAACGAGATATTACTTGAAAATACACTTGATTATACAGTTCTTAATAGCTAAAAATGGGATTTTGATCCCATTCGGGAAATGGCTGTCTACTCTATATTAAATTACAAGAATTAACTTTGACTGAATTCTTTCAAAACATATTCTATTGATTATGTACTTTGCCTCCATAATCTTATCTCCATAATCTTTACTTCATGTCATGTTTTGGTCATGATGTCAATATTTACCTTTCAAAATTGCAATCAATATTTCTCGTAAATATCTGCAATGCTGGATGTCACCATGGATGGACAACTGTAACCAGCCTACAGTATTGGGGACAGTGGATGTCACCTTTTCCTCTTTTCAGCTGGCTCCCTTTAGACTGGCATTGAAATAATAACTTGGCAAATGTACTGAACAAACGCGAATCAAACAGAAACTGATACGTTCATTGGCACATGAAGCACTTTCCTTTGTCATTGAGTATCAATACATATATTACACTGTTGCCCACTGACCTTACACAAACCCAATTATAAAGGTTGTTGCGAGCTACTGACCATACTGCAGTCCTATTTTGAATCAAATGTGATCAGTCCTCACGGGTTGTTTATAAGAAAAGATGAAAGTGCACTGAAGATATGAATCACATACTACTTGTATGATCTATGCCTGTTGAACTACAGCATGTAAAACAGTGCAAAGATAAGTGCTTTGCTTGACCAGTATGTAGGTGCTTCAGCAAGGTTAAGTGATATTTTTGTCTGTCGGTCAGGGGTTGATGGCTTCAACTCTAACTCCTTGTGCATATTCCAGGCTCTGTCATCAGTTTAGTATTGTGCATTGGGAGTTCTATAGATTTGTATAGGTGATTTGTGGCATTGTCAATAGTGAGGATAGTCGTAGGCTACAGGATGATATTGATCAGTTAGGAAGATGGGCAAAGCAATAGCAAGGTGATGCATTGTGGGAGTTCTATTAGGGGTAGGATAAATCCAATAAGAACAGCAAAGCGTTTTGAAGAACAGAGGGACCTTAGTGTACAAGCTCAAGGTTCTCTGATGTGGAAGCATGGGAAAATAAGATGGGAGAAAATCCATTCAAAATACTTGCCTTAACTAGCTGGGACATTGAATGTAAGAGCAGAGAGCTTAGGGTAGAAAGTTACAAACATTGGTTTGGTTGAAGTACTGTGTTGCTGACATGATTGGACTGGAAAGGATGTATACGAGAATCGCCAAGACGTTGCCCGGGTGGGACGTTTTCATTATGAGGAGAAACTGTATGGGCTAAATAAGTATTTCTTTAAGTGGAAGGGACAAGGTGTGATCCTGATAGAGGTACAGAAAATGATAATTATAATAATAGACAGTAGAAAGTATTTCCACATAACTGAAATATCTGAAACCTGAGGGTAGAGGTTGTGGTTAAGGGGTAAGAGGTTTCTCAGCCGGAGGGTAGATGAGATTTGGAAAGTACGCCAGAGTAGGTGCTGAAGGATGGTGCTCTCTGAGTGTTTAAGAAGTATTTGGATAACCACTTGAATCACAAAACCATAGAAGGCTATGGACCAAGTACTAATAACCGGGATGCTTAATTTTTGGCATGGATATGTTGGGCCAAAGGCCTGTTTCTATGCTGTATAGCTCTGTAAAGATTGGCAAATCCATGACCCAGAAGGTTTATAGTCTTAAACCCTAGAAGAAGTGCCCACCAGGATAGTGGCTGCCTTGGATCATAATCTCCCATTTGTTACTGTTGAAGCAAGGAAAGATTGGAAAATGTGATGTCCTTACTTGAAATAGGAGAGAAATAAAATGTGGATGATTATAGGTCAAATAGCCTAATATCCAGTTAGAAACATATTAGAATAGATTATTAAGGCAGCAGGAGCAGCACATTTGGAAAAGCATAATCTAATCAAGCTGAGTCAGCATGATTTCATAAAGGGCAAATAATGTCTGACAAATTATTAATCTTGAAGAGGGCTTGAGCAGCGTGGATAGAGGGGAACCAGTAAATGGACTTTGAGAGGAGCTTCAATAAGGTGCGTCTTAAAAGGCTAAAGCCCCTGTCCCACTTACGTGTCCTTGGCACGCTAATTATGTGAACTAGTGGTCGCTTTGACGCGCGAGGGTCCCGCGAAGGTCACGTGCGATTTCATGTGCCCGCACAGCCGTCTGGAGCGCATGACGTCATTTGAAGATGGATGCAAAATGCAGGAGTAACTCAGTGGGACTGGCAGCATCTCTGGAGAGAAGGAATGGATGACGTTTCGTGTCGAGACTCTTCTTCAGTCTGAAAGAAGGGTCTCGACCCGAAACATCACCCATTGCTTCTCTCCAGAGATGCTGCCCATCCCGCTGAGTTACTCCAGCATTTTGTGTCTATCATCAATTTTATTGGCCCCGCTCTGGGAATAGAAGTGGGGGCGGATCTGGACCGCAACGGCCGTGAGCCCGAGGCCGAGTTCGGTGATCGTTTGCCTGCTTCTGCAGTTGGAGGTGAGATGTTGCGTCGCGCCAGGGTCTTGGGCATGTCCCACTTTGGCCGTCAGTTATGCGACAGGCCGTTGGCGCGCGAAGATTTTGTTCGCTACAAAAATTTCGGAGCCCCGCGCGATGTTGCGCACAACTGCATACCCCTCCGCGCTTCTCAGCGGGACTGGCCCCGCGCGGCCATACGATCCCCGTGTGCCTCAACGCGACCATGAGGTCGCGTAATTTGCGCGCCAAGGACACGTAAGTGGGACAGGCCTTAAGCCACAATGTAATAGTGCTTGGTAATGGAAGTGATACATTGGTGTAGAAAGATGCTCAAGGGCATCTTTTAGTTTGCTACCTGTGGACAGTGGGGCCTTATCAGTTGTGGGACTGCCACTGTTTACAATGTATATCAATGACATGGAGAAAGGAAATCAATGCACGACATATAAGTAGGAGGGGAGACAATTATGAGGATACAAACAGTTTACATAGTAATATTGATTGGTTAAGTGATTCGATAAAAGTTGGCCTTTGAACTATAACATGGCAAATACAAAGTTCTCTACGGGGAATATTTTGAAAGGGAGAACCAAAGAACAGTGTTAAATAAATGGAGAATAACTGCAGGGTTGATATGCATGAGACACAGGATTGTCTTGCAAGGAAAGATTAAACAAGTTGGGAATCTACTCACTGGAGAGAGTGGTGATCATGTTGAAGCATATATGTTTCTCAGTGGGTTGTGAGTCTTCGGAACTCCTTGCCTCTAAGAGAGCAGTGAGGGCGGAGTCCTAGTCGGAGATGGCTAGATGTCTCATCAGCCAGTGAATCAAGGTTATGAAGAAAGAGCAGGAAAGATTACTTGAGGAGTGCCATATTAAAGATTGTTCCCTTTGAACAATCTACTTCTGTTCCTACATATGGCAATCACCCTAATAAATGCAACCTTTTGGAACCTGATAACATTCATTTAATTCTCCACTGTGCAGTATATCCTTAAAAAAAGTGTAATTCTCAGATCTGCTCATCTTCCTGCAGGTATTGTCTAACTATTGTCTTTGACCCTCATAATCATAATCGTAATTTATTAGCTTAGTATGTTTTGCAACATATGAGGAATTTGGTTTGCCATACAGTCAAACCAAAAAAGCAACAAGACACACAACTACCTAAACACTTGACATGAACATCCATCACAGTGGCTCCTACACATTCCCCACTGTGATGGAAGGCAATAAAGTGTTATCATCTTTTCTCCTTTCCTCCCGCAGTCGGGGGAGTCGAACCGTCCGCAGCTGGCGATCGAGCTCCCATGTCAGGGCGGTCTAACCTCCCCCATCGGGGTGATCGAAACTCCTGATGCTTGGTCCCCGAAGTCTCTATCTCATCATATTCCAGACCTTCAGATATAAATACCTTTATTCCATTAACCTTTTTGACTATGTGCTGTATCTATGTACATTTTCACCAATCTATATATATTGACCCTTAAATCACGCAAGACCCTTGCTACTTCCAGATTTTCAGCATTTGTAATCTACTTTATTCTATGCTTTTTAGGTCCACGGTGGGTATGACCTTGCACTGAAATCCATTCACCATGATTTTGCTCATTCATTCAGTCTATTGATATTAATTTCTAATTTAATCTTGCCACACTGCTTACAATGCTGCCTATCCTTTTACCATCAGCAAACTTAGATACTAGACATTTCTTTATCTTATTTGCTGTTTCCCAAGTGCAGAAATATTGCAGCCACAACAAACATAATCACCAAAACTTAGAAGTAAATTAATTCTATTGTGTTCTCCATACAGGGGATGTACCATAACAAAATATGTATCTGAGATATCCTAATGTATTTCTGCTGACTTTCTGCTCCCCAATGACACAGCATTGTTCTCTCTTCTCTTATTCGAGACCCATCTTCAGACTGATGACGTTTCAGGGTCGAGGCCCTTCTTCAGACTGAAGTAGGGTCTTGACCCAAAACATTACCCATGCCTTCTCTCCAGAGATGCTGCCTGGCCCGCTGAGTTACTCCAGCATTTTGTGTCTAACATCAGTTCATTCATCAACTGGCCTCAGCCAAAGCTCTCTGCAATGAGCAGAAAGAGGTAACCTAAGAAAGTAGGTCTCTTGATATTAAACAAGTTTTATGTTAAGTACATCTGCATAACTGAATCAGAACATTTAATATAACACCGAAAGACTATTGCATCGAACTGGGATTTATCTTTTTTTGCTGTTATTAAAGAAACAGTAAAATTGACTATAAATTTTTAAAAGAATATCTTAGCAGATTATGAAAGAGTTAAGATTTTTTTCATAACTTCATCACTGGAAGATGTGTCTGTGACTCAATTATCTTCTCTGTCTGTAGTGCGAGGTAATGTCATATGCAGGATGAAGAACAAACACAACTAGAATTAAAATGCTTTTCAGATAACTTAAGGATCACTCTATTCCCATTTAGGAATACTGTCTTCACATAGTCATATCCTAATATGCCTCGCTGACCCATTGTTTCTGCCTGCTCCAGCCCCATTGAAATCATTTCCACGTACATCGACTCCATCCTATCTCCTACCTTTTTTCTAGTGTACGTTGAACAATCCCTGTTCCAGGCATACACTTGTCAAATCCCCGAACTCTACCTCTGCTAGATTGATGACTGCATCGGTGCTACCTCCTGCACCCAAGCAGAACTCATGGACTTCATTAACTTCACCACCAATTTCCATCCTGCACACAAATTCACTTGGACCACCTCCGACACCTCCTTCCCCTTTCTTGATCTCCATCACAGGAGATAGACTATTGACTGACAACTATTATAAACCTATTGACTCCCACAATTATCTAGACTACACTTCTTCCCACCCTGCCTCTTGCAAAGACTCTATCCTCCCAATTCCTCTGCTTATGCCACATCTGCGCCCTAGATGTGGTATTCTATACCAGGACATCCGAGATGTCATCATTCTTTGGGGAACGTAGGTTCCCCTCTTCTATGATAGATGAGTCCCTCACATGTCTCTCCCCAGTATCCCGCAGCTCCATTCTTGCTCCCCCTCTCCCCCTGTTGCACCAGGGACAGTCCCCATAGTCCTCACCTTTCACCCCATCAGCCATTACATGCAACACATAACCCTCAGACATTTTCACCAACCACAACGGCATCCCACCACTAGTCGCATCTTCCCATCTCCACCCCTTTCCGCTTTTTACAGACACCGTTCCCTCCACAACTCCCTGGTTAACTCATCCCTTCCCACCCAAAATATTCCCTTCCCTTGCAACTGCAGAAGATGCAACATCTGTTCCTATACCTCCTCCCATGACTCTGTCCAGGGACCCCGACAGCCCTTTCAGGTTTAATTACACCTCTTCCAACCTCATCTACTGTATCCGTTGTCCCAGGTGTGGGCTCTTGTATATCACAAGACCATGCGTAAGCTGGGCGATTGTTTCGCTCAACATCCTCGCACAGTCCGCATAAACCCACCTGATCTCCCGGTTGCCAAACACTTTATCTCCCCTCCTAGTCCCACACTGACCTTTCTGTCCTGGGCCTCCTCCATTGTCAGAGTACGGCCAAATGCAAATTGGAGGAACAGCACCTCGTATTTCATTTGGGCTGCTAACAACCCAACAGTATGTATATTGATGGACCATTGTTGTCTCCACCTTCCCTTGATCATGGTAACTTTTTTTTCCAATCTTGCATTCATTTGATCTATCTCTCTCTATATCACGGTCTATATCTTTTGTTTTCCCTTTCTCTTGATTCTCAGCCCGAAGCAGAATCTCGGCCCAAAACATCACCTATTCCTTTTCTAAAGAGACGCTGAGTTACTCTAGCTTTCTGTGTCTATCTTCCTAATATTATTTTGCTAGTTTTAAACTTTAATGTTACCTTTACTTTGCTACATAACAAAATCCGTTTAAATTGTATATTCTTCATATTATTAATGAATAGAACTCTTTGATGTCAAGAACTGGGGAATTCAAGAAACTATGGGAATTGAAGGAAAACTCTCTCCTGACTTTGTCAGCAGGGTTGAGGTTTTGAATTATTTTACAGTGATGTAACTCGCATGTTCTATCTCTCACTATATCACTGTCTATATCTCTCGTCTCACTTTCTCCTGACTCTCTGTCCGAAGAAGAGTCTCAGCCCGAAACATCAGGTATTCCTTTTCCACAAAGATGCTGCCTGAATCGCTGAGTTACTCCCGATGTAACCCCCAAAAATTCAGATGCAATACTCAGAATTGTGAAATATTGCACTTTCATTTGACAGAAATTATGATTTTAAATTCAGAAACACTACTTTTTCAAAAATTATAGATGTTCAAAATGTAAATCAGTGCCTCCATTTTCCAGTAGCTACTGACTATTAGTTTATACTGTTTGATTCAGTACTGTTTGCAAATCACACAACAAAATACTAGCATTAGACAATTTTCGATCTGCATTTAAATATGATTAGACTAAGTGGGACCCATTGGTTTCCATGTGGGCTGGTCCCCCACATGAGCGCTGGTCCCCCAAAGCAATGTTCCACCTCTCCACCAATTCCAATATTGGTGGCCAGTGGGGGGGGGAGGGGGGGAGCTTTCTGGAGCACTAGTATGGGTGTTGTGGGCTGAAGGGACTGGTTTCCAGAGGGCTAGTATGGACATTGTTGGCCAAATGGATTCTTGGGCTGGCAGCTCAGTCACTCAGGCTTGGTGGGCTGACAGCTCAGTCACTCAGGCGTGGTGGGCTGGCAGCTCAGAAACTGCCAGAAATTCTGCCCAAAACAGGTGAGAGACTCTGTGAGGTAGAAGGGGGAGAGGGTGGAGAATCAATTTTAGACATTTTTCATCCATTTCTGTAGATCACAGCAATGAAGGAGGAAAGTCTCTCCTGGCCTGGATCTCACAGGGAGCCAATGAAGGGAGGGAGAAAAATACAGGGTTGAGGTTTAATACTTGCCAATGGGAATACATTGATGGGTCGAAGGGACTCCTCCAAGGCTTGTACAGGCCTGATGGGCTGAAGGGACTCTTTTTTTTAAAAACTCAGTGAAAGGCACTTTTTCTGGACTTTTCCTGGCCTGGCATGGGCCTTTTGAGCCAAAATGCTCTTCCTGGGCTAATACGTGCATTTTGGGCAAAAGGGACTGTTTTCTCAGCTAACAGGGGCCTTGTGGGCCGAAATGAGTGGTTTCAGGCAGGCTAAACAACTCATTTCATTTAATTTCATCTCATTTCCATTGTCATTTCAGTTTCAAGCACAGGGCAGGCCAAACAACTCATCTTTTTTTCATTTAATTTCCATTGCCATTTCAGTTTCAGTTTCAAGCACAGGGCAGGCCAAACAACTCATCTCATTTTCATTTGATTTACATTGCCATTTCAGTTTCAAGCACAAGTTATGCCAAACAACTCATCTCATTTTCATTTCATTTGGTTTCCATTGCCATTTCAGTTTTAAGCACAGGGCAGGCCTTACAACTCATCTCATTTTCATTTGATTTACATTGCCATTTCAGTTTCAAGCACAAGTCATGCCAAACAACTCATTTCATTTTCATTTCATTTGATTTCCACTGCCATTTCAGTTTTAGTAGAGTTTGTAAGGTAATGCCCCCCCCCCCCCCCCCCCCCCCCGGAAGGGGCATTACCTTCATCATGGTGACTGACAGGTGAGAGGAACAATCAGATGATCTCAAGATTTTTTTAACTTTCATAACTTTTTTTATTTTTAATCGATCGGACAAATCGTCATGGCTGCCTCAGTGGAGGAGGACTGTGAGTAAGATGGCCAAAAATCATAGCGATATATGGTAGCGCTTTTTCTAAAATCAATATAGAGCACAGACAGGAAGTGGTCAAGATGAGACATTTAGTTATATAGATATCATAGCATGATTGCTCAGATATGAGTATTTTAGAGAAAGATTAAAACTATATACTGGCATAGGCAATACTTAAATTAATTTAAAGAAATAGACATTTCTTTATTGCTTGCACATATTTCAAGCAACGATTGATGCACTTCTGAGGCTCAATTCTAAATGAAATTGAATTTCTGAACCAAACTACGACAAGCAGTTTTTGTTCTTTCCTAGGTACAATTTTTGTTTCTTTCAAATAACATGTTGGCCAGGTTTGTGGGGAGAATTAACTTTATTTGTCAGCTAAATTAAAAAAAATAATAATGTTATGTAACGATATGGGAACATATCATGTAATGTTCAAGGTTTTAAATATCACTAAACCAAGTGGGACCCGTTGGGTCCTGTCCCCTCAACGCGCGGTTGCGAGGGGAGGGGGCGGCCTGCGGCGTCACACACACACAATAACCAACCGTTCACACACACACACACACACACTACCCCCCCCCCCCCCCCCCCCCACACACACACACACACACACTCTCCACCACATAAGTAACCATTGTCATCATAAATCTGGATGTAGATGCGGTAAGATATCAAACTCTACTAAAGAAATTTGCTGAAATTCTTCAAAGTAAGTATTATATGATGACCAGTTTTGGTTAATCTCCTGAGCAATTCACTCGTGGCACCTCCTGCAGAGTCTACTTATTGAGCCTGTTGCTGTATGGCAAGTTATCTTTCTTTCTTGTCTGGTTAGGCTAAGTCCCTCTATGCCTACTGTCAAATTTACTTTCACTTCTTCAATGGATTCTGCACGAAGATCCACACACTAACATCTAGCTTCTCTTCCATCTCTTAGTCATCTCTTATTCCTGTGTAGTATTCAGAAATACTTTTTCCTTCATAGTATTGATTAAAAGCGGTAGCTACTTTTGAAGCTGTCATAACTCTTAACCACATCACTTAAAGCGACAATATCCATCTGTTGATGCTTCACAACATGTTAGTTCTATAAGGTTATTTGATTTATGTCAGTATACATAAAAATCTTAATTCCCAATTGCACATCTTCACAAAAGTAAATCCCATGACTGAAAATTCATTCAGAACAACAGAACTCCTAACCAGTCAATCAATAGTCAAATTGATTTTGAACTCTTGATCACTATCTCAGACTCCAGCAATGTCTGATCTCAGTACTACAGAATGCTGCTTTTTTTCTCCCTTGTATTATTGGGTGAAGAACAACAATATAATTCAAATAAAAAGATGAAAAATAGATTGCTTCATTTAAATTCAGCATTGCGATACAGCTTTTTATTCTTGAAATATATCATTTTTTTTGAATAGATCAGATTTTGATAGGTTAAGTTGACATAAAAGCATAATTATGTTATTATAAAGCTTAAATGTTTGCACATTACACTGTCAAATTACTGTGCTATTATTTATCTTAGGTTAGAGATCATATGAGTTTTGGAGTGCTTTGCCTAAACTTGTCAAAGTAAATTATGCAACAAAACAAATTGTTGGCTTAATTGGTTTGGCTCTGGAACATTTTCGAATGTGGTTATTGTTGATAAAAGGTCACTGCTGGCATAATTCTGATTCATTGCAATTAAATTCAAGTTAGTCGTAAAATTGCAATGTCATTCTCAGCTTTATACAAGTGGAGCAAGGTCACATGCCATTTGATTTGTTCCTGTCCTATGCCACGTGGTCCCTGTTTTGCAGGTACAGGAAGCCATCATTCTCTAGGACTGTGATAGTGCAGAGAATTATGCTCAATAATTCACTCAAATGTTTGCCAAAGTTTTGTATCAGGAGCAGTGAAGATTTTGTATCAGGAGCAGTGAAGATTTTACACACTTCTTCTCATGTAGCAAGAAAGAACCAAGGCTTTGTAATAAGGGATATTAAAGCTGTCAAGATAGACATGGTAATTTATCTGTCAGATTTATCAGCTTCTGCATATTATTTCAGAATATGTTTGAATAGTTGTCTGGAAGCAACAACCCATGTAATTTTCAGATAACACAAGCAAAAAACAAAGTGCTGGAGTGAGGTTTCAGGTCGGATCCCTTCTTCAGACTGAAGAAGGCTTCTCCAGAGATGCTGCCTGACCTGCTGAGTCACTTCAGCGCTTTGTGTCATTTTTTAGGTGGATAAAGGTGATGGAAGGGTGATTGGCAGACGGTGGAGGAAAGTGAGGAGGGGACAAAATAATGTCAGATAAGGAAAGAAGAGGATGAGTGAAATGTAAAGTTGGAGTAAGGGACATGGGTGGAAGGGGACATCGGGGAGGGGAAGAAGGGGGGAAATAAAATGGAAATATGGAACCCAGGAATTGGAGATGTGCATATGGAAGAGTGGCAAGATGCAGGGTGACTAGAATGGTGGGAGATGGTGGGAAACATTTGTGAGCACTGGGAGGATTTCCAGGGAGAGAGGGAGGTGGTATTACTTGAAATTGGAGAATTCAGTATTCATTTCTTTGGGTTGAAGGCTACTCAAGCAGAATATGACGTGCCCTTCTTCCAGTTTGCGTGTGGCCTCTCCCTGGCAATTGAAGAGACCAAGGATGGAAAGGGTTGTATGGGAACAGGAAAAGGCATTAAAATGTTTGGTAACCATGAGCTCCCGAGGACCTTGGTGGACCGAGAAGTGAAAGATCCTAATTGTGTTCCTTCAAAACAAATTTTCCAAGTCTCTTCATATAGTCTCTGAAAGTAAAATGTTATACATCATGACTGGCAGAAATATATTAGGAAGGTTACTCGATTATTAGAATCACTAGAATTTTACTAGATTACAGTATACTTGCACAGAGCACCAAAAGATAACATGGTGCAATAAGTTTTTGTTCATTATCATCTGTGTACTCCATCGCAGAATGGCTTTATGGATTGGGCAACCATGCCTGCAAAATCATCAATATTTCTGCTCCTGTCTTTTCAGTGCTTGTGCCACCATGCAGTACATAAAATTATCGTCACTTTCTCTAAGGAAGTTAATAAGTATTACATTTTAATTTCTTTATGCCAAATTACATAAAAACATGTGATTTTGTGTCAAAGCTGATCCTATTCAAGTAAACATTTTTGTCTGCTTAATATAAATTGACCGTGCTTTATTATTTAAGAGCTAACGTTGATGTTGTGTATTCTTACCTTTGTAGATGACAATACTGGAACAGACAATTAAACAGCTTGAGGATGAGAGGGCCCGACTGCAGGAACATTGCTGGGAATTGGTTGAAGAAAATGGACAGCTTCATGCACAGCTGGAGATGGAGAATTTAGCCGTGCAAACTGACCAGAATGTGATGACAACGGAGGTCAGTTAATAGATCCATTTAGTCGATCATCAAGATTAAACCATTTTGCAATTTCTTGCAATTTTATCTTCTGCATCAGTGTATACATATACTTTGAATGAAAAATGAAAGCATTTGACATACTGTACTTTAAGCATATTATGCACTTGCTCTTCACATATTAATTAATTTATAGAATATAGAACGGTACAGCACAAGAATAGGCCCTTCGGCTCACAATATCTGTGCCAAACATAATACCAAGACCAACTCTTATCTGGCTGTGCATAATCCATATCCCTCCATTATCCAAAAGTCTCTTAAATGCTATTATCATATCTGCCTCAACCACCAGTAGCACGTTCCAGATATTCACCACCATCTATGTAAACAAAACTTGCCCTGCACATCTCCTTTAAACTTTGTCCCTCTCAGCTTAAAGCTGTGCCATCTAGTATTTGATATTTTTTTTTATCAACCTCTAGTGTTTTATATTTAGCTAAATAAAAAATCATTGGCATATTCCCTTCAAAATATGTTTGAAATAATAGTCTATATCAAATGACACATTCCCTTTACTTGTGGTAATCCCTTCTCTGTCACTTATTCCCATTCATACTCCATGAACTGTAGCCTCAGTATCTCACAGGAGTCATTGACCTGGAAATTGGATTAGTATGTAAGGGATGCTAGAATTGTAGATTTTATTTTGAGATACACCAGGTGTCTTTCAGTAATTCAATCTGATGCCTATTCTTGAGAGGACTGTGCTTTATTTTTCATGCATGGATCAATATGTATTCCTATATCATCAATGGTGTACAATGTTACCTACATAGATAACATTTTACTCATTATACAGCAGATCAAGATCGTGTGAAAGCTGTCAGGCAAAGCCCACTGACATTCCCCATGAGAGAGAAAAGGGTTAAAACACCAACTGCTTTGGATGTTACCTTCCATATTTATTGTCTTTGTTTTCTTCAAAACTAAACTAAACCATGGCTGCTATATTTACAGCAGTTCAAATAAATGTGCTTTTTTTGTTTCTTCCCTTAGATTTGTTCTTGTCTATTTATTTTTTATTTGATTTTTGAGCATTTCTTGCTCTTTTGTACCGTTGCCTATTTATTTCTACCAGGAATATTCTTCAAAATGTTTCTTTTGACAATGCTTCCTGGTAAGTGACAGTGGTGCTCTTCATCCTTGCAACTGTCATTAAGTTGTATATGGTTACTAAAATTGTTCAGGTGCTGTGTATGCATCGATCATCATCCAGTTGCTGAATGCCAGCAGGATAGCATTTTTCCTGTAAAACATTTCTTCTGGGGTTTATGCCATTCACTCTTAAAGTATTTTGTAATCTGATCCTCCACATACTGTGTCTCTCGGACTAAACACAAAAATGGCGATTAACCTTGAACAGGAAAGCACAGGAACCCACAATGTTTGTGCCGAACATGATGGCAAGGTGATCTGATCTGCCTATACGTGATCCATATCCCACTATTCCCTGCACTTCCATGTGCCTATCTAAAAGCCTCTTAAACACCACCAACATATGTGCCTCCATCACCACCCAACAGCTCCATTAAACTTTCTCCCGCTCACTGTATAACCATATAACCATATAACAATTACAGCACGGAAACAGGCCATCTCGGCCCTACAAGTCCGTGCCGAACAACTTTTTTTTCCCCTTAGTCCCACCTGCCTGCACTCATACCATAACCCTCCATTCCCTTCTCATCCATATGCCTATCCAATTTATTTTTAAATGATACCAATGAACCTGCCTCCACCACTTCCACTGGAAGCTCATCCCACACCGCTCTCTGAGTAAAGAAGTTCCCCATCATATTACCCCTAAACTTCTGTCCCTTAATTCTGAAGTCATGTCCTCTTGTTTGAATCTTCCCTATTCTCAAAGGGAAAAGCTTGTCCACATCAACTCTGTCTATCCCTCTCATCATTTTAAAGACCTCTATCAAGTCCCCCCTTAACCTTCTGCGCTCCAGAGAATAAAGACCTAACTTATTCATCCTATCTCTGTAACAATGCGCATGGAAGTGCAGGGAATAGTGGGATATGGATCACATATAGACAGATCAGATCACCTTGCCATCATGTTCGGCACAAACCTTATAGCAATGTCTCCAGTGCTGGGCATGTGAAACCTGGAATAAAGGTTCTGACTGTCTACCCTATCTATGACTTACATAATTTTGTATACTTTTATCGTCTCCCCTCAACCTCCAATGTTCCAGAGAAAACAATTCATCTATTCAACCGCTCCCTGTAGCTAAAACACTCTTGTGTAGGCAGAATTCTGGTACCTGGTCTCTGTCTCCTGAAAAGTACACTTCTTCCTGCCCAGCCTCTTGCAAATACTTTATTCCCTACTCCCAATACCTCTGTCTCCATCAAGACGAGGTGTTCCATACCAGGACATCCAAGATGTCTTCATTCTTTAGGGAGCAGTGGTTCTCCTCTTCTATCACAGACAAGGTCTTCCCACGTTCTGCTCTTGCTCTCCCTCCCCCCCCCGCAACAGGAATAGTCCTCACATTTCACCCCATCAGCCACCTTACTCACCAATCCATCTACATTTATGTCTAGGTCATTTATAGATATCACAAATAGCAGACGTCCCAGCACTGATCCCTGTGGAACTCCACTGGTCACAGACCTCCAGCTGGAATAATCTCTACTTTCCACCACAACCCAACGAATTCTATGCATAAGCCAGATAACTAAGTTATCATAAATCCTGTACATCTTAAATCTTCTGGATCAACCTACCACAAGGGACCTTATTCAAAGCCTTATTAAAATATATGTATACAACATCCACTGCCCTACCTTTTTCAATCTCCTTCGTCACCTCTTCAGAAAACTCAATCGTATTAGTAAAACAGTTAATTCCTACTGAAAGTCCTTGTTATCTGAAGTAGTTTAATTTGGTTTTGAGTCCTGGAGGGATTAAAATACATAGAATGAAAACGAGTTGCTGATTTTCACGTAAATGCTCAAGTACAAAGAGGTCAAAGTGCAATAAAAAAAGTGACAGGCAGCTGGAAAAGCAGTCACACTCGTGGATAGGATTGAGGTATTTCTTCAAAACAATCACCAAATTTGTCTTTGGTTTCTGCAATATGACACCAGATGTAACTCATTTTTTGAATCCCTCAAGATTCTGAATTACATACATACAATTCATCATTCTGGACTGTGATTGAATACATTTGGCTGGATAGGGATGCTCAAGAAGCTTTATACGATCTGGAACAAAGCAATAGTTAACTTAATCAGGCATAAGTTTGAATATGTAGGAAAGAATTACAGATGCTGGTTTAAATCGAAGGTAGACACAAAATGCTGGAGTAACTCAACGGGACTGGCAGCATCTCTGGAGAAGCATTCCTTCTCTCCGGAGATGCTGCCTGTCCCGCTGAGTTACTCCAGCATTTTGTGTCGACCTATAAGTTTAAATATTCTTGATTAGCACCATCACCATACCGTATCTGCATAACATACGAACTGCAAAATACAAACCAGCGCCTTCAAAACATGCAACATCTAGATAAAAAAACAAAGGCAGGACCGACTATTGAGAACCGGCTAACAAAAATCCTTCTGTTCTCTATATTCCTATGATTTTAGATGTTTGAGAACGTCATTGCTTCTAAATAATACATCTTGCGTTTTGGACATTTATTTAATCGAGTCAAAATCTTCTCAGCTCTCTCTGCAAAATCTAGGATTGTCACCAAATATTGTTTTTATAATTCAAAGATAACCTATGAAACTATGAAAAGTCAATACATGTAATGGCTATATCCTAAGCTGCATTTAAAGAAAACATATTTGATTTACTTCTGGATAGCACAAGTGAAATGCTTTGGTCCAATCTCATTGAGAACAGAATGACCAAATGTTACTCTGTATTTTATATATAATTGTTTGCTGTCCATAATTCATTGTAATGTAGCCTATGAAACAAGAATAAGTTATTTACACAGAAAAGAGTTTTACTTCACTACATCTTTAAAAAATATGACTTTTGCCTAGGAAAACAGAACCATTGTCATATATATCTGGCTAAAAGTAAACTATTTTTGCTTAATTAATTTTTATTTTGGTTTAGTTACGTAGGAAAGAAGGATTAATTCACAAGCTGAAAAATGAAAGGATTGTCATGCAGGACAAAGCTAATGCAAGTGAAGAAACTGTAAGTATTCTATACATTTGCATCTTTCAGAGTTTTGTGTAAGAAAAGATAAATTATTCCAAATAATTGCATGTTTATGGGGTTATTCAGGAAGGTTAGCATGGCTTTATGCAGAGGCGGGGTCATGTCTTACAGGATTTAGGTTTTTGAAGAGGTGACAAAGATGATTGATCAGGGTATGACAGTGGAAGGTGTCGATGTGGAATTTAACAAAGTATTTGACATGGTCCTTCATTGTAGACTGATCCAGAACATTATAGCACCTGGCATCCATGGAAATGAGATAGATTGGATTCCAAATTGGCTTGGCCATGCAAGAGAGAGCGTAGTGGTGGAGGGCTGTTATTCTGACTAGGGGTCTGTGATCAGTGGAGTTCTACAGGGATCATTGATGGGACCTCTGTTCTTTGTCATATCTACAAAAATGATTTAGAGTAAAATGGTAGGCTGATTAGTAAGTATGGCACAAAAATTGATAGTTGTGGAAAGCGAAGAGTGGTGTCAAAGGATATAGATCAGTTGAAAATATGGGTAGAGAAATGGCAAATGGAAGTAATCCAGACAAATTGAGGTGCAGCACTTTGGGGTCCAACGTAAGTGGAAAGTATATATGGCAGGATCCTTAGGAGCATTGAGGTATAGAGGGATCTTGGGATGCAAGTCCATAGCTTCTTGAAACGGCCTTGTCAACAAAGTCACCATTTCGTCAAATGCTTGCCTTACAGCTCCTGCAATCTATCTTCAATCCTGACTCCATGTACTGATGATGTGAAATTCTCTTTGTGACAGTGTGGGGGGGTTTCCTTAGTATTCTGGTTTCATCCCAAAGACATTTACAGTGCCCTCTATAATGTTTGACCCATAATTTATTTATTTGCCCCTGTACACCACAATTTGAGATTTGTAATAGAAAAATAATCACATGTGGTTAAAGTGCACATTGTCCAATTTTATTCAAGGGTATTTTTATACATTTTGGTTTCACCATTTAGAAATTACAGCTGTGCTTATATATAGTCCTCCCATTTCAAGGCACCATAATATTTGGAACACATGGTTTCATAGGTATTTGTAATTGCTCAGGTGTGTTTAATTACCTCCTTAATAAGAGAGCTCTAAGTCTTTCCTCCAGTCTTTCAATCACCTTTGGGTATTTTTATTGCTGTTTATCAACACGAGGACCAAAGTTGTGCCAATGAAAGTCAAAGAAGCCATTATGAGACTGAGAAACAAGAATAAAACTGTTAGAGACATCAGCCAAACCATAGGCTTACCAAAATCAATTGTTTGGAACATCATTAAGAAGAAAGAAAGCAATGGTGAGCTTACTAATCGCAAAGCGACTGGCAGGCCAAGGAAGACCTCCACAGCTGATGACAGAATTCTCTCTATAATAATGAAAAATCCGCAAACACCTGTCCGATAGATCAGAAACTCTCTTCAGGTGTGGATTTGTCACAGACCACTGTCCGCAGAAGACTTCATGAACAGAAATACAGAGGCAGGGGTGTGCTTTAATGTTCTTCGGTTTGTTTTATGTGGGGGAAGGGAGAGGGGATCGGGGGAAACATTTTTTCAAGTTCTTATCTTGCCGGAGATGAGATTAATTTTCGGACCACATTCTCCGGCGCGCTCTGCGGCCTACCATCGATGGAGCTGGAAGCCTCCTTGGACTGACTTTGAGCCCAATCGCGGGGCCCGGACTTAACATCGGAGCTGATCCCTTGCCTGGGGTCACTCCCACTGTGACGACCGCGGATTTACCATTAAGCTCGCAGTCGGGAGAGGCTAGTCGGGAAGCTCCAACCTCACGGAAGGATCGACCAGCCCTGAAGCGTGGTTCGATTGCCCGACGTGGGGGAGCTGACATCCCCCGATGCGGGAGCTGATAGCCATGATGCGAAGGGCACAAAAGCTGCCGGCTACGGGAGTCAAGATTGTCCCGTCGACGGAGGCTCGAAGCCCACAACCGAGGAAGAACTAAGGGAAGGGACTTGAACTTTATTTCGCCTTCCATCACAGTGAGCATTGTGTTGGAGTCACTATGGTGGATATTCATTTTAAAATGTGTTTTGAGTGATCTGTTGCTTTTAATTGTATGACTGACCTGGCAAATGAAATTCCTCGTATGTTGCAAAACATACTTGGCGAATAAAGTGTGATTGTGATTCAAGATGCAAACCACTGGTTAACCGCAAAAATAGGATGGCCAGGTTACATTTTGCCAAGAAGTACTTAAAAGCGTAATCACAGTTCTGGAAAAAGGTCTTGTGGACAGATGAGATGAGAATTAACTTATATCAGAGTGATGGCAAGAGCACAGTATGGAGGAGAGAAGGAACTGCCCAAGATCCAAAGCATATCACCTCATCTGTGAAACACAGTGGTGGGCGTGTATCGCTGCTGAAGGTACTGGCTCACTTATCTTCACCGATGATACAACTGCTGATGGTAGTAGCATAATGAATTCTGAAGTGTATAGACAGATCCTATCTGCTCACGTTCAAACAAATGCCTCAAAACCCATTGGCCGGCAGTTCATTCTACAGCAAGACAGTGATCCCACCCTGCTTTCTATAAAGACTCCATCCCCTATTCCCAATTCCTCCGTCTACACCGCATCTGCTCCCAGGATGAGGTGTTCCACACCAGGGCATCGCAAATGTCCTAATTCTTCAGGGAACTGGGGTTCCCCTCCCCCACTATAGATGAGGCTCGCACCAGGTCTCCTCCATACCCCGTAACACTGCTCTCTCTCCCCATCCCCCCCCCCCCACTCGCAACAAGGGCAGAGTCCCCCAGGTCCTCACCTTTCACCCCACTTGCTGGCACATACAACAAATAGTCCTCCGTTAGTTTCACCACCTCCAACGTGACCCCCACCACTCGCCACATCTTCCCATCTCCCCCCCTGTCTGCCTTCCGCAAAGACCGCTCCCTCCGCAACTACCTTGTCAATTCTTCCCTTCCCTCCCGCTCCACCCCTTCCCCGGGCACTTTCCCTTGCAACCGCTAGAGATGCTACACCTGTCGCTTTACCTCCCCCCTCGACTCCATTCAAGGACCCAAGCAGTCGTTCCAGATGTGACAAAGGTTCACCTGCACCTCCTCCAACCTCATCTATTGGATCCGCTGGTCTAGATGTCAGCTGATCTATATCGGTGAGACCAAGCGTAGGCTTGGCGATCGTTTCGCCGAACACCTCCGCTCGGTCTGCACTAACCAACCTGACCTCCCGGTGGCTCAGCACTTCAGCTCCCCCTCCCATTCCATATCCGGCCGCTCTGTTCTGGGCCTCCTCCACAGCCACAGTGAGCAACACCGGAAATTGGAGGAACAGCACCTCATATTCCACTTGGGGAGTCTGCATCCTGGTGGCATGAACGTTGATTTCTCACAATTCTGTTAACCCTTGCTGTCTCCTCCCCTTTCTACCTCGGCCCTCGGGCTCCTCCTCCTTTTTCCTTTCTTCTCCCCGCCTCCCCCCACCCCCTATCAGTCTGAAGAAGGGTTTCACCCCGAAACGTTGCCTATCTCCTTCGCTCCATAGATGCTGCTGCACCCGCTGAGCTTCTCCAGCATTTTTGTGTACCTAGTGATCCCAAACCTACTGCTAAACCAACAAAGGAGTTTTTCAAGGCAAATAAATGGTCAATTCTTGAGTTTGAATTTAAGAGTCAATCTGGAGTCGCATGTACACCAGAGTGGATAAGGATGACAGACTTCCTCCCCTAACAGCCATAAATGAATCAAATTGGCTTGTTGTTTTGAGGTGATCATTACATGTTGTCCTGGGTTACAAATGCCTGATCTATGAACATTCTACATGCAAATACGGTTATTAAATTCAGAGATCTGATATATGCATTATTAAAGCTTCCTTCCTCTCTACACTTTTCATAATTGTTCTTTTTTTAATCAATACTATGTGCTTTTGATGCATTCATTTCAATACTGTGGACAAATGGTTACATGTTGAATGATTTTTGTACACTTTTCAATACGGCCAAAATCATCTTATGGGTGTCTGGAAAAATAATCCATTCATTACCTCGGAAAGTCCTGTAATAATAACTAGTTTTCAATTTAATTCCAGATTATACATTGTTTAAATTCCATGGCTATCTTGTTGGGATTTGTGCTCATACTTCTGGATTGTTAGTCTAGGACCTCCAGATTGTAATTTAATTTCTGCACTGCACTTCCACTGCATCTGTGAACTGAAGGCTTTGATCTCTGTTCACAGTTGCCAGCGAATATGTATTTTCAATGCATTAAAATGACTGAGGGGAAGGTATAAATAACATTTAAAAATTATGTCTCTACTGTCACTTCAAAGCACCTGGATTTCACAACTTTAAGTGAAAATTGGTGAGCAGCCATTTTGAGAGGAGAGAAGGCATTTTTGATAAATCGGCAGGAGAATGGAAACTGCGTTTTGATTAAAAAGAGGCTTTGTTTCAAGTGAAAGCAGGTCTTGAAAAGCAGGCCTTTAATTGGCGAAGGAAGAGCCACAGCAGGCAATAAAGGGCAAGGAAGATTTAGTGGGATGGCCTATTGGGAGCGGGATGGTTGGGAGAGAGGCTGTATAGAGATGAAGTGCTTTGTGGCGGGATCGTGCTGCATTTGGGGTTTAGTTTAAGAGGCTTTGGCAAGAAATCTGAGAAAAGAGTAATAGATTACGTTCAGGCTGTTTTTCTGGGTTATTCTTTCTAGGTTTGTCATAGAGATGAAAGGTAAGATAGGGAATGCTCCACCTGCATGTTGGTGGAAGTCAGGCACATTTCCAGTGCCCCGCAGGACTACAACTGCAGTAAGTGCAATCAGCTGCAGCGCCATAAGGACCGTGTTAAGGAATTGGAGCTGCAGCTGGATGTCCTCAGGATTATCCGGGGCAGGCAGAGTGTCATAGATAAAAGTCACAGTGAGGTGCTCTGACCTAAGATAAAGGCAGGAAATAGATGGGTGATATTCTACCTGAAGGTCCATGACCAGTGGAGATCTGCAGTGATATACACTGGGACCGCTGATGTTTATGATATATATAAATAACTGGAATGTAAGCAGGCTGGTTAATAACTGCAGATGGCAGCAAGATTGCTCGGGTCATGGACTATGAGGAAGGCGATCAAACTATGCAAGTGGGATATAGATCAGCTACAGAAATGGATGGAGAAATGGCAGATGGAGTTTAATCCTAGTAAGTATGAGGTGTTGCACTTTGGGAGGTCAAATGTAAGGAGAAAATATGCATTTAATGGCATGACCCTTAACAGCATTGGTGTACAGAGACCTTGGGGTCCAATTCCATAACTCACTGAAAGTGGAAACACAAGTGGATAGAGTAGTAAAGAATGCATAACTCTTGGAAAGGGTGCAGATGTTTTAAGAATGGTGCCTGCATGAGAGGGTATGAGCTACAAGGAGAGGTTGGACAGACTTGGATTGTTTTCTCTGGAATGATGGAGATTGCGGGGAAACCTAATAGAAGTATATAAAATTCAGATTGGCATAGATAAGAAAGACAGTTGAATCTTTTTATCAGAATAGAAAGGTCAAATACTAGAGGGCATAATTCAAACGTTCATAAATTCTAGGAGCAGAATTAAGCCATTCGGCCCATCAAGTCTACTCCACCGTAGCTTTCAGGTGAGAGGGGCAAAGTTTAAAGGAGTGTGCGGGATACGTTTTTTTACACAGAGAGTGGTGTGTGCCAACACTCTGCTTGGGGTGGTAGTTGAAGCAGATATGTTAGTGACATTTCAAAGACCTTTGGATAGGCATATGGATATGCAGGGAATGGAGGAATATGGGTTATGTGCAGTGGATAAGTGATGATTTTGCACCATTTGCAGCACAGATATGGTGGGCCACAGAACCCTGTTCTACGTTTAATGCTCTATTTCTGAGCCTGGTATTTTCATGGTGGTATTTTGAGTTATCATGAAAATTGTCAATCACAATCTTTTGATTCATTTTCTGTCGTTAATCATTCAATGTTCAGGGCGTGTATTGATAATGTAATGATGTCCATGAAATATAACAGAGAAATTACATCAGGATTGGGGTGAATCGTGTGCAGTTGCACTCTGTCCAATCTCCTGCTGGGTCAGACTGCAAGCAGAAATGAATGCAAACACTTCAATACAGGGGCATAATTACATTATGAGTTTGGTTTATGGATTTAAAAATACAAAAATGTAAAGTTTCTTTTGGCAAAATTCCAAACTACCTGAAAATTCCTCACCAGTTGCAATTAACGAGTGATATTCCTAATTACTGCTATTGATAGAACTAGCTAGCATTGCAGTCTTGCACTTAAACAAGGGGAATAATTGGAGAATGATGTGAGCCTAAATTAATTTAAGTGGTTTGCATCAAAGTGTCTTAATTGGAGAAAATAAACCTTTATGTGTTATATTGTAACACTCGGGTTGAATTTCAACTTGCAGTAGTACATCTTGGGTTCTATAATGACTGAAAGCATGAAATATTTAGCTTCTGGGCATGGGTAGTAGAAGAGGGGAAATGAATGGAATTAGATAGGTCACAGCACTGTACAGTCTTATAGAGTACTTCCACAATCTCATATGTAGGAAGGAACTGCAGATGCAGTTTAAACCGAACGTTGACACAAAAAGCTCAGTCTGAAGAAGGGTCTCCGAAACGTCACCCATTCCTTCTCTCCAGTGATGCTGCTTATCCTGCTGAGTTACTCCAGCCTTTTGTGTCTATCTTCCACAATCTCATGTTTTTTTGGCCAAGACCTGGTTGAATGTGTTTGTAATTGAGAATAGAAGCAGTTGGGTGACAATAAACCAGTGAATGATGAGTTTAGCTTGGAATGCTAATTGATGGAATGTACAATCTCTTCTTTGGAAAATTGTAGCTTATTCATGACTTTTGTTTCCCAGTGGTCTAGGTAATACCCTGCAGTCTTTACATTTGATATAGCTTTGGGTTTTTGCAATTCCAGTAATTCATAAAAAAGCAATCAGGTTTGAGAAAAAATTTCATTTTGGTAACATAAATGTGAATCCAAAGAGGAACTGAAATGCTTCAAATAATTTCCCACCTGATTTAAGGTGATCTCTGCATTGAATGACTAGTCTGATGAAAAATTGTGCATACGTGGCATGACATGTTTCTATCTGATTTGCTCAAAAGTATGAAGTATTTTGTATTAGTGTAATTTGTGGCCCATTGTTTATTATTTTATCAATCGTTCCTCTGCCTTTTCATTGCCTTACTATTTTCCTTCCTCCTTTTATTATTTTAACAGAGTAGGTATTGAATGTTGGCTTCTGATTAGCTACAACCTAACTACAGTATCAAATAATATGCTTTTTCAATAGCTTTCTTGGATTATCTTTATATATTTCACCTTTGGAGAAGCTGCTTCTCTTTGGTATTTGTCATATGACTTAACTCTTCTCTATTGAACTACTTGTTCAACTTAAAATTCTTGTCCTTATTTCCAAACATCCCCCACATTATCACTGAATTATTCGCGAGTTTTAAATCGTGTTCTGCATCTTCAGCTCATTATCATTTAGTCTTTTATTGCCGTTTACCATGTGTTACTATTATACTAGGAGAACGTATCACTGCTTCGACCCCCATATCTGCAGCTTTTCCTCACTACCCTGTTTCTTCCTCCATTATTAATTTATTCCCCAAACTATTCAAGATATATGGGGGGGGTTTCAAGGTTTTAAGCAGTTCCCAGTCACTTTGCTCCATGACTTTGCAACCATTTGCCTTTCTATTCACTTTATGAAGCATTCAGGGGTCATTTTATCCTTGACGCTCAGCAAGGAATTGTTTTGTAGAAGAAAATATATTCTGCCAGCTCACTTTAGGACTGTGGTAACATAAATGAGCTAAGGGCCTGTCCCACTTGGCCGTCATTCACGCGCCATTTACGCCACCCGCTAGCGTGTGGGTAGCACATGGGTAGCGCGAGACGGGCGCATGCGCATGGAGTGGCGTGGAGGAGTGTGGACTTCGTCCTGTACGAAATCTTCGCGCACCACCAGCCTGTCGTGTAACTGACGGCCAAAGTGGGACAGGCCCAAGACCCTGGCGCGGCGCATCGTCTCACCTCTAACAGCAGAAGAAGCAGGCAAACGATCGCCGAGCTCAGCCTGGGGCTCACGGCCCCAATCCTACTCCCAGAGCGGGGCCAAGACGATTGGAGGTAGACACAAAATGCTGGAGTAACTCAGCGGGACCGACAGCATCTCTGGAGAGAAGGAATGGATGATGTTTCGGGTCGAGACTCTTCTTGAGTCTGAAGAAGGGTCTCGACCCGAAACGTCACCCATTGGTTCTCTTCAGAGATGCTGCCGGTCCCGCTGAGAGACACAAAATGCATGAGTAAATCTTCAAATCCAGATGCATGATGACGCGCACGACCGTCATCACTACCGGACTGTCGCGTAAATGACGGCCAAGTGGGACAGGCCCTTTACTTGACAGGGCAAGTGAAGCTTTTTGTCATGTTCACAAGTACAGTGAGGTACGGGTGCAATGAAAATTTTGCATGCAACAGCAGCAGCGCAGGCACACAGGCTCGGACAAACACGCAAAAACATAAATGAAACATAAATCATAGATAACTTCTATAAGACAGTGAAACGATAACGTCTCTGCAAAAAAAACAAGACATTAGTGCAAAAATACTCAATGAGGAAAGCAACTCCGTGGTTGTGCAAGAGGTAGGGACAGGCACAATGAAAATCTGGCTTGCAACACCATCACAGGCATATAGACTCAGACAATGCACAAAAATATCAATTATACATAAATTCTACAAGGCCATGAACGGAAAAAGACTGCGAAAAACAGGACATCAGTGCAGAAATGCACTCGTAGAAACAGAAGTGCATGGTAGTGCAAGAGGTGGTCCCCAGTGTTCCGTTGCTGAGCTAGGATTAGTGTTGTGCACGTTGGTTCAAAAGTCTGATAGTTGTAGAAAGTAAAACTGTGATCCAAACTAAAGGTTTATTGAATTCCTCACTGGATTTTTGGTATCTGAGATAGTAACAATGATCATCCAACACTGCACTGCAAGTATTTTTTAATCAAATTATTGGAAGCTACTTTGAAGAATCCTAAACATTGGAAACAAATAGACAATAGATGCAGGAGTAGGCCATTCGGCCCTTCAAGCCAGCACCGCCATTCAATGTGATCATGGCTGATCATCCCCAATCAGTACCCCGTTCCTGCCTTCTCCCCATGTCCCCTCACTCCGCTATCTTTAAGAGCCCTATCTAGTTCTCTCTTGAAAGCATCCAGAGAACCAGCCTCCACTGCCCTCTGAGGCAGAGAATTCCACAGATTCACAACTCTCTGTGAGAAAAAGTGTTTCCTCGTCTCTGTTCTAAATGGCTTACCCCTTATTCCTAAACTGTGGCCCCTGGTTCTGGACCCCCAACATCGGGAACATGTTTCCTGTCTCCAGCGTGTCCAAACCCTTAATAATCTTTTCCATAAGAATCCCTCTCATCCTTCTAAACTCCAGAGTATTCAAGCCCAGCCTCTCCATTCTCTCAGCATATGACAGTCCCGCCATCCCGGGAATTAACCTTGTAAACCTACGCTGCACTCCCTCACTCGCAAGAAAGTCCTTCCTCAAATGAGGGGACTAAAACTGCACACAATATTCTGTGTGTGGTCTCACTAGGGCCCTATACAATTGCAGAAGGACATCTTTGCTCCTATACTCAACTCCTCTTGTTATAAAGGCCAACATGCCATTCCCTTTCTTCACTGCCTGCTGTCCCTGCATGCTGGCTTTCATTGACTGATGAACAAGGACCCCCCAGATCCCGTTGTACTTCCCCTTTTCCCAACTTGCTACCATTTAGATAGTAATGTGCATTACAATTTTGGCTACAAAATTGAATAAACTCACATTTATCGACATTAAACTGCACGTGCCATGCATCTGCCCACTCACCCAACCTGTCCAAGTCACACTGCATTCTCATAGCATCCTCCTCACAGTTCACTGCCACCCAGCTTTGTGTCATCTGCAAATTTGCTAAAGTTACTTTGAATCCCTTCATCTAAATCATTGATGTATATTGTAAATAGCTGTGGTATCAGCACCGAGCCTTGCGGTACCCCACTAGTCACTGCCTGCCATTTTGAAAGGGACCCGTTAATCCATACTCTTTGTTTCCTATCTGCCAACAAATTGTCTATCCATGTCAGCACTCTACCCCCCAATACCATGTGCCCTAATTTTGCCCACTAATCTCCTATATGGGACTTTATCAAATGCTTTCTGAAAGTCCAGGTACACTACATCCACTGACTCTACTGTGTCCACTTTCCTAGTTACATACATCCTCAAAAAATTCCAGAAGATTAGTCGAGCAAGATTCCCCCTTCGTATATCCATGCTGTCTCGGACCGATCCTGTTACTGCTATCCAAATGTGCCGCTATTTCATCTTTTATAATTGACTCCAGTATCTTCCCCACCACCGATGTCAGGCTAACTGGTCTACAATTCCTTATTTTCCCTCTCCCGCCTTTCTTTAAAAGTGGGATAACATTAGCTATCCTCCAATCCACAGGAACTGATCCTGAATCTATAGAACATTGGAAAATGATCACTAATGCTTCCTCGATTTCTAGAGCTGCTTCCTTAAGTACCCTGGAATACAGACCATCAGGCCCTGAGGATTTATCAGCCTTCAGTCCCATCAGTCTACCCAACACTATTTACAGTCTAATGTGGATTTCCTTCAGTTCCTCCGTCACCCCAGATCCTCTGGCCACTAGTATATCAGGAAAATTGTTTGTGTCCTCCTTAGTGAAGACGGATTCAAAATACCTGTTTATTTGCCATTTCCTTGTTCCCTATAATGAATTCACCTTTTTCAGTCTTCAAGGGTCCAACTTTGGTCTTAACTATTGTTTTCCTCTTCACATACCCAAAGAAGCTTTTACACTATCCTCCTTTATATTCTTGGCTAGCTTACCTTCGTACCTCATCTTTTCTCCCCGTATTGCCTTTTTAGTTATCTTCTGTTGCTCTTTAAACATTACCCAATCCTCTTGCTTCCCACTCATCTTTGCTACATTGTACTTCTCTTTTATTTTTATACTGACGCCCCTTGTCAGCCACAGTCGCCCCTTACTCCCCTTGTAATCTTTCTTCCTCTTTGGAATGAACTGATCCTGCACCTTCTGTATTATTCCCAGAAATACCTGCCACTGTTGTCCCACTGCCATAATGCCAGTCAACTTTGGCCAGCTCCTCCGTCATGGCCCCATAGTCCCCTTTATTCAACTGTAACACTGACACCTCCGATTTACCCTACTCCCTCTCCAATTGGAGATTAAACTTGACCATATTATGGTCACTTCCATAATGGTTCCTTAACCTCAAGTTCCTTAAGCAAATCCGGTTCATTACGTAACACTAAATCCAGAATTGCCTTCCCCCTGGTAGGCTCCAATACAAAATGCTCTAAGAATCCATTATGGAGGATGTTGGATGTTTCTTACATTTAAAAATGTTTTCCTTTGGCATATTGTGCCTCTGGAACCTGGAAAATGTTCTCAATCCACAAGCATTAATTATTTATGTTCAATGTAGAAGTACCATGTGTTAAAATCAGCAGGGCTATCATTATTTCTTAGAATTGCAATTTACAAATGTATTAAAAGCTTTATTGTTTAGGCTTCACAAGCATCTGAAGCCATTAGTGCACGGTTATTAAAAATCACGTTTCCATTGGTGATAAAATAGCTTTGCAATCATTTGATTTGTCTTTATTTTCCTATCACAATAGGTTGTTCAATTTGAGATGCAGATGGAGCATCTAAAACAACAGCTTAAAACAGCAGAGTTGGAGAGAGAGAACAGCGACAAGGCAGTCCAGAGCTTGGAGAAACAGCTGCAAGAATACAGAACACTTCATCGTGAATCCATAAAGGAGGTCATTGTTATATTCTAAACTATATTTGATTGTTATATCGGCTCATGGACCTTTCCTGTAAAATGTTTATCTATCATTCACATAAGGGGCAGTATAGTGTTCCAACAGCTCTCCAAAGTACTAGATAGATCCCTGAAATATTGAACAGACTACAGATAAATGGAGCTCTCATTTCTCCGGAAAATACAGAAAATAGGAACTGCTGCAGCAGGCAGGGGAGGTGCAATTGGAATTTGTTTTCAATCCACTGCTGAGGGAGGCAGGGGAGTGCTGGAATCTTACATTTGGGAATGGCTTCAGTTCCGTTGGAGGAGACGGGTGCATGGTGGAATATTGGGTTGGGGGATCACACCATTGGGGGAGCAGACCCAACGGGTTTGCACTTGGTCTAGTTATATATTAAAACTGTGTGCCTGCCGCCCGCCGTCCGGCTGCCTTTCTGCCTTTTGATTCGTTCCATCGTGTGATGTCACAATGCCCAATACTCGCAGATGTCCAATCGGAATGGATCCATTTACATATGCCTTTGCACCAGCCCCAGCCCCTGGTGAACGTTCCATTGTGTGATGTCACAATGCCCAAAGACATTCTTGCCATAGAGGGAGTACAGAGAAGGTTCACCAGACTAATTCCTGGGATGTCAGGACTTTCATATGAATAAAGACTGGATAGACTCGGCTTGTACTCGCTATATTTTAGAAGATTGAGGGGGGGATCTTATAGAAACTTACAACATTCTTAAGGGGTTGGACAGGCTAGATGCAGGAAGATTGTTCCAGATGTTGGGGAAGTCCAGAACAAGGGGTCACAGTTTAAGGATAAGGGGTAAATCTTTTATGACCGAGATGAGAAAATCATTTTTCACACAGAGAGTGGTGAATCTCTGGAATTCACTGGCACAGAAGGTAGTTGAGGCCAGTTCATTGGCTATATTTAAGAGGGAGTTAGATGTGGCCCTTGTGGCTAAAGGGATCAGGGGGTATGGAGAGAAGGCAGGTACAGGACACTGAGTTGGATGATCAGCCATGATCATATTGAATGGTTGTGCAGCCTCGAAGGGCAGAATGGCCTACTCCTGCACTTAATTTCTATGTTTCCCTCTCCTCACCCCTCTCCCTCTCCCACCCATCCCTCTCTCCCCACCCCCCTTCCCTCTCTACCCCACCTCCTTCCCTCTCTCCACCCGCCCCCCTTCCTCCTACCCCTCTGTCCCTCTTCCATCACTCCCTCTACCCCTCACCTCCTCCCTCCCCACTCTTCCACCTCTCCCCCTTCCCCCCCCACTCTCCCCCCCACTCTTTCCCCTCTCTCTCCCCCTACCCCTCTCCCCCTCCCTATCCCCCCCCCTCCCCTATCCCCCCCCCCCCACATCTCTCTCCCCATCCCTCTCTCTCACCCCCTACTCCGCTCTCCTTTCCCTCCCAAATCTGTCCTGTTTCCTCCTCCTCCTCTCCCCTCCCTCCCCTCTTCTCATCCCCCTCCCCCCACCTGTGTGTTTGGGGAGTGGTTAATGTGAGTGTGATGCCGCAGCCCCCCCCCCCCGCAAACGCCGTTGGGGATACAGATTCCTGTATGCACTATGCACTTGGTCTAGTTAGAAATAAAATCCGGAGGGTCAGGATACACTGCTCTGAGAATTTCATTGACCTCATGGGTGTGGTAAAGGCCAGTGTGATATCTTAGAATGGTATCTCCTACTAATTGCATACACCACTCATCTTTGCCTGTGAGGACTCATACCCAACATGCATTTGCTCCTATGCATCTTTGCATAATTCTACATATTCAAGCACAACAGTCACGTTCAGTAACATACACTAACACATTTCACTCTCCGTGCAGAAAAATGTGCACATAATGGCAGGCATCAACTACCACATATGCAGCCTATCTTCTCACATTATATTTCTCCTTCAAATCACAATCTCTTGATTTTAAAACATAATGTTGTAAGCTTGCACTTCTTCCATCCATTTGTCTCAGGAGCTGATCGGAGAATGATAAAAGAGTAATTATGAAAACATACTGCATCTTTAATTAACTCGGTTTTTCATCATTTAAGATGATATTTGTGATTCAGTAGTTTATTTAAATCTGGACTACGCATGTGATAACATATTGAATAGAAGTGGCCTGCCGTGAGGGCAGGGAGAAGGGATAGAATAGGTTCCAACTCCCTGGATTTCATACTTCTTGGTGGACAAGGACTCGGCGGTCTGCTCTGTCAGCAATGTAATGTTTGTTCCGCAGGTTCCTGAATATGCAAGAGTTATACTCTGCTCTTATAAGATTTTTGTCAGCGGATATCCTTGTTGCTCAATATGTTTGTGATGCAACAAATACAAATAGCACTATGAACTGATGAAAAATGAATGCATCAATGAATATTGCCGGAATACTGTTCTGTGATATTCATGAAATGTTGTGCATAAACTACAAATGGGAATTGTTGTTTAATGCCAATAAAACAACCATGCTTCAATGTGACCCTCAACTGGAGGGAGTTCTCTAATTCTAGCAAAACTATTGATAGCTCCGCATGCTGCTTTCTGACTGACATCAAATGCAAAGCTTTGCTATAATCTCCAGCTTATGGTATCTTGAGCCATAAAAATCCTTGACCACAATGATCTTAACAGCTACTGACAATGATTCAACCTAATCCAAACTCCAGGGTGGCACAGTGGCATAGCTGCTGCCTTACCGTGCCAAAGACCTGGGTTTGATCCTGACTACGTGTGCTGCCTTTACAGAGTTTGTACATTATCCCTGTGTGTTGGATAGTGTTAGTGTGTACGGGATGATCGCTGATCGGTGCGGACTAGATAGGTCGAATGTGGGCCAGTGTAGATGGCACCCACATTGTTCCTCTCTGAGATTCTTCTCTGTGCACATATGGCTTCTTTCTGAAATTCTTCTCCCCTCCACGTGCAATACCATATGCATGGCAAGAGATGCCAAAGATGTTTTGCAATTAATCTTGCACTTCATTTCAATTCAGCAGCAAAAAATAAATAAACATTGGAATCTGTATTGGAATCTGCAAATCGCTCTTGTAAATTATTGCCATGAATATTTATCACTAACATTACTAATAATCCTGGTAATAATGCTCTGTCAAATATTGAAACACTTGACCCACAGTAAAATGGCTTTCAAACTTTAATAAGTTTAGTTTAGTTTAGAGATACCACGTGAAAACAGGCCCATCGGCCCACCGGGACCGAGCCGACCAGCGATCCCCGCAAATTAACACTATCCTACACGCACTAGAGATAATTCACACTTATACCAAGCCAATTAACCTACAAACCTGTACGCCTTTAGAGTGTGGGAGGAAACCGAAGATCTCGGAAAAAACCCACGCAGGTTATGGGGAGAACGTACTAACTCCATACAGACAACACCCGTAATCGGGATCGAACCCAGGTCTCCGGCGCTGCAAGCACTGTAAGGCAGCAACTCTACCGCAGTGTCACCATCCAGCCCCTAAGTTGACCCTAGAAGTTGTAAAGCAAACAACAATGCTTATAAAAGCAGGCTCTTGCCAATTTTGTGTGAAGCCATGGACTCTGATATTCTGTACATGAGGTACAAGTGTGAAATGTAATGGGAGGTTTGCAAGATATCTGGGGAAGACATTTGGTGGGACTTTCGTAAGTGAGAGTTGGAAAGGTAATGGGCAGGTGTATGTCAGGGATGTAATTGTGGGATGCTGTGCTGATGATCAGTGAGGAGGGCAAATGTTGAGAAGGTGATTGGGGCAATTACACTGAGGAAAACAATCACTGACTATGTTAAGGTGAGGGATTAAACTAACTGAGGCCAACTGGAATGCCTGGCACTTGCAAGGTTATGTTCAGGCCCTTTAATTTACCCTGCTTCAGTGTTAAGGGCCTAAGCTATTCATGAACCTTTAATGCATGGAAAAAATGTGCATGTAATATCAAATGAATGTTGTACACTATCAATGCCATTGCACATTCCCAGCAACTTTTAATGATTTGGTTTTTGATTAAAAAAAGTTTGTGACCTACCCCACCAAAATGTTGTGCTGTGTAGTTACATTTCTAAACTTCTTGGACTTGGGCTTTTTTTCTTTTGTAGCGCATGAATTTGCTTCCACCTAGTTACTTTTGTCGACCATCCATGGAGCAGAGGTTTAACGCGCACTTTCCATTGCCTCATAGTTTGCTCGCAATGCAATTTTGCATTCTAAATGAACTCTGAACACAATCAGGAACAACCACTTTGTAGAGCCTTCTCGATGCAATCCCTCTTGTGTGACATTATGATCTTATGGCCGAAGCCCCTTTAAGCCTTATCATGTTAACTTTCTTGGGTTCATCCTCATATGTGTTTTACGAATTAAAATACAGTAATACAACTTCACATTTTTATGAAGGATAGATTAGTGAGTTTTAACTATAAGGATGCTATGATGTCTCACTGTTTAATATTTTCATTAAGTATATTGGTTTGTTTATATCTAAATATGTTCATTTTCTGTGGGCTTGCTGCATAATATCATGCTGACAGTTGATCTCTGTGTAGGTGCATCAGTGTCGAGATACAGTTAGACAGTTGAATGCAGAACTCTCATCTATTCACAATACCCAGGATTCAATCGAGAAGAGTTCAGCACAAAAGGAGAAGACTATACACCAACTGCAAAATGAAATTCAGACTCTACAAAGTGAAGTCTTAGAACTCCAGAGCAAGGTAAATCCACTTTATTGAAATTGTGCCATATATATAGCTAAACATTTAAAGATTAATTATAGCAAATGTATGTAGCTGCAAATTCAAGACCCACTCATTTTTCTCCTTGTTTTGACAGTTGCATTAACTTGAATCAAGTACTTTGGCATGGAAACATGTACAGTGCCCTCCATAATGTTTGGGACAAAGACCCATCATTTATTTATTTTCCTCTGTACTTCACAATTTGAGATTTGTAATAGAAAAAAAATCACATGTGGTTAAAGTGCACATTGTCAGATTTTAATAAAGGCCATTTTTATGCATTTTGGCTTCACCGTGTAGAAACTACAGCAATGTTTATACATAGTTCCCCCCATTTCAGGGCACCATAATGTTTGGGACACGGTAATGTCATGTAAATGAAAGTAATCATCTTTAGTATTTTGTTGCATATCCTTTGCATGCAATGACTGCTTGAAGTCTGTGATTAATGGACATCACCAGTGGATGGGTGTCTTCTCTGGTGATGCTCTGCCAGGCCTGTATTGCAGCCATCTTTAGCTTATGTTTGTTCTGGGGCCTAGTCCCCATCAATTTTCTCTTCAGCCCAGTCCATCATCGGCTCTGACCTCCCCACCATCGATGGGATCTTTCAGATAGGATATGTCTATACACTTCAGAATACTACCATCAGCAGTTGTATCATCAGCAAATAACTAACTGCACACCCAGAGGGGGCTTTTATTGTTGCGGGTGATTTTAACCACTCCAACCTTAAAACTATACTCCCGAGGTTCCATCAACATGTCTCCTGTCCTACCAGAGGAGACAATATTCTGGATTTAGTATACACTAATATTACTGAAGCCTACAAAGCCCTCCCCCTCCCCCACCCGGGACAGTCTGACCACCTCTCTCTGTTCCTGCTCCCCAAATACACACCTCTCATCAGACGTGTGAAACCAACCGTGGGGACAGTGAAGGTTTGGCCTGAAGGGGCTGTCTTTGTATCACAGGAACAGTTTCAGCAAACAGACTGGAGTCTGTTTGCCACTCAGGCCACCTCTGACTCCCAAGTGGACATTAACACGTACACCTCATCCGTTTTGGACTACATCAAATTCTGCACCGACAACGTCACAACCCACAAACAAATAAAGACCTTCCCTAATCAGAAGCTGTGGATGAGCAGAGAGGTCAGACTCTTGCTGAAGGCTCGTGATGCCGCTTTTAGATCCGGCGATGCTGAGGGATACAGCTCATCCAGGGCCAACCTGAAAAAGGGAATCAGGAGCGCAAAACTCAAACACAAACGGCAGATCGAGGAGCATTTTCAAAACAACTCCGACCCCAGACGCATGTGGCAAGGCATCAAGTCAATTGCCGACTACAATAAAGTTAACACCCCCCCCCAGACAACGCCTCCCTTCCTGACGAGCTAAACTACTTCTATGCTCGTTTTGACCGGGACAACAAAACACCAGCCATCAAAGCTGCCCCACCCCCGAACGAACAACCCCTCAGTCTCTCCACCCCTGCTGTACAAGATGCACTGAGCAAAGTGAATGAGCACAAAGCTGCCGGCCCCGACGGCATCCCCGGGCGTGTGCTCAGGGCATATGCTGGACAACTATCCCTGGTCTTCACTGACATTTTCAATCTGTCACTGGCCCAGGGTGTCGTCCCTACGTGCCTCAAGACCTCAACCATCGTGCCAGTGCCCAAACAGTCAGCTTCAGGGAGTCTCAACGACTTCCGCCCAGTGGCACTCACCCCCGTCATCGCGAAGTGCTTTGAGCCGCTGATCTTGGCTCACCTCAAAGCCAGCCTACCCCCCACACTGGACCCCCATCAGTTTGCCTACCAGCCCAACAGGTCTACAGAGGACGCCATATCTGCGGCCCTACACTCTGCCCTGACCCACCTGGACAACAACAACTCCTACATCAGGTTGCTGTTCATCGACTTCAGCTCCGCATTTAATAGTCATCCCCGCCAGCTTGATCACCAAACTCAACGGACTTGGCATCACCACCTCCCTCTGCAATTGGACACTGGATTTCCTCACCAACAGACCACAGACTGTTAGGATCAACAACCTCACCTCCTCCACTCTAACACTGAACACCAGCATGCCACGGGGCTGTGTGCTCAGCCCTCTCCTCTACTCCCTCTTCACCCATGACTGTGTCCCTAAGAATGGCTCCAACACCATCATAAAATGTGCCGATGACACCACGGTGGTAGGACTGATCAGGGACAACAACGAATCAGCCTATAGGGAGGAGGTCCAGAACCTGGCAGCCTGGTGTGCCAATAATAACCTCGTCCTCAACTCAAAGAAGACAAAGGAAATCATCATTGACTTCAGGAAGACCAGAGGGGGCAGACATACCCCCATCCACATAAACGGGTCTGAGGTGGAGCGCGTCTCCAACTACAAATTCCTCGGCGTACACATCTCAGAGGATCTGTCCTGGTCCCTCAATACCACCAAACTGATCAAAAAGGCGCAGCAGCACCTTTACTTTCTGAGGAGGCTTAAGAAAGCTCACCTGTCCCCCCAGATCCTGTCCAACTTCTACCGCTGTATCATCAAAAGCATCCTGACCACCAGCTTCACGGTATGGTGCAGCAGCTGCACCACAGCTGACAGGAAGGCACTGCAACGGGTGGTGAAAACCGCTCAGCACATCATCAGTGCCCGGCTCCCTGCCATGGATGCCCTCCACTGCAAACGGTGTCTGAGACGGGCCGGGAAAATCATCAAGGACCCCACTCACCCTAACCATGGACTATTTGCCCTCCTCCCATCAGGGAGGCGGTACAGGAGCCTCAGGTCTCGCACAAGCAGGCTGAGGAGCAGCTTTTTCAATAACACCATTACGCTGCTGAACTCACATTCCCGTCGCTAGCTATCTTTAGACTCTCCCATTTGTATACATTTATTTTCCTATGTACCAGTTTAATTCATCCACAGTCCACACATTGTTAACCAGTATTTTTATTTCTACTATCTTGCACTATGACCAGACGCTAAACTGCATTTCGTTGTACCTGTACTCGTATTTGTGCAATGACAATAAAGTTGAAGAATTGAATTGAATCATCAATGAAGAGAAGTGAGTCAGTTCCTTCAGCAGCCATACATGCCATAACACCCCCACCATCATGTTTCACAGATTAGACGGTATCCTTTGGATCTTGGGCAGTTCCTTCCCTCCTCCATACTTTGCTCTTGCCATCACTCTGATATAAGTTAATCTTCATCTCATCTGTACCCAAGACCTTTTTCCAGAACTGTGGTTGCCCGTTTAAGTACTTCTTGGCAAACTGTAAACTCGCCATCCTATTTTTGCGACTAACCAGTGGTTTGCATCTTGCAGTGCAGCTTCTGTATTTCTGTTCGTGAAGTCTTCTGCGAGCAGTGGTTATTGAGAAATCCACACCTGACTCCTGAAGAGTGTTTCTGACCTGTCGGACAGGAGCTTGGGGATTTTTCTATATTATAGAGAGAATTCTCCTGCCATCTGCTGTGGAGGTCTTCCTTGCCCTTTGCGTTTAGTAAACTCACCAATGCCCTCTTTCTTCTTAGTGATGTTCCAAACAGTTAACGTTGGTAAGCCTAAGGTTTGGCTGATGTCTCTTAACAGTTTTATTCGTGTTTCTCATTCTCATAATGGTTTCTTTGACTTTCATTGGCACAAATTTGATCCTCGTTGATAAACATCAATAAAAGTTTCCAAAGGTGATGGAAAGACTGGAGGAAAGGCTAGGTGCTGAGAGCTCTCTTATACCTGCATTAAGGGGGCAATTAAACACACCTGAGCAATTACACACACCTGTGAAGCCATGTGCCCCAAACATTATGGTGCCCTGAAATGGGGGGGACTATGCATAAACACAGCTGTAATTTCTACATGGTGAAACCAAAATGTATAAAAATGGCCTTTAATAAAATTTGACAATGTGCACTTTAACCACATGTGATTTTTTTTTCTATTACATATCTCAAATTGTGGAGTACAGAGGCAAATAAATAAATGATGTGTCTTTGTCCCAAACATTATGGAAGGCACTGTATATCTGCATTAAATGCGTAGACTGCATTAACAATATGTTAAGCATTTTAGCAAAGGAAAATTACAGCTACGGAAAACTAACTCTTTGTTAGTTAAAAATGTATGACTATTTGTCCCAGTTTGTGCAAACTGAATTGCATACAACATGATTTAATCTAAATACAGAGTACATAGCTGCCAAGTGGAATATGAAGTGCTGTTCCTCCAGTTTGCATGTGGCCTCACTCTGGTAATGGAGGAGGCCCAGGACAGAAAGATCAGTATGGGAATGGGAAGGGGAGTTAAAATGGTTACCATCCGGTAGACCCAGTAGACCTTGGTCGCCGAGTTTATGCTTGGTTTTGCCAATGGGCAATATGTTTACCAATACTACATTTGGTCTTGCCTATGGCCAATGTGGCCTTGTGTACATTGGCATAGATCAAGCGTAGACTTGGCGGCCATTTTGCCTAATATTTGTGCTCGGTCTGCCAAGGCCTGCAGGAACTTGCTAACCATTTTAACTCCTCTTCTCATTTCCATACTGACCTTTCTGTCCTGGGTCTCCTCCATTGACGGAGTGAAGGGCCTGTCCCACTTAAGCAGGGCTGCCAACTCTCACACTTTGAGCGTGAGACTCACGCCCTCAAGCAAACTCTCACGCCCTCACGCTCATCAGACATTTCTCACGCTCAGTGGTGAGAAATTTTGTGATCAACGAAAATTTCAAAACTCGGATAAACTGCATGGTCCGCGGGTGTTGGAGAGCCGGGGCTGTGGGAAGGATGGAAGCAGCGGGCGGATACAGATGCGGAGAGCCGGGACTGGTGAGTTTGCGGCGCTGTCGAGTGTTTGCGGCGCAGCGAGCCGCTCGCTGCAGCTCTGGCCATGGAGCACTACGGACAGTGCGAGTGTCCTGGGCCGCGGAGGCGTCAGAAGCTCTGCTGCCGCGAGAGTCTCTGTGCAGAAGGGACAGACTCTCAAAGGGAGATGGAGAGAGAGAGAGGGAAAGGAGACAGGGAGACAGTGGGGGGAGAGATAGGTGGGTGAGAGGAGAGAGAGAGGAGAGACAGAGGGGGCGTGAATGGAGAGAGAGAAGAGGGAGAGTGGGGAGGGAGAGGTGGGAGAGGGGGAAGAGAGAGAGGGGAGAGGGAAGAGAGGGGGTGGAGAGGGAGGAGAGGGTAGGAGAGAATGGGAGAGAGAGGGGGAAGAGAGAGGGGAGAGGAGGGAAAAGATAGAGAGATGAGGGGGCAAAGAGAAAGAGGAGATAGAGAGAGGAGAAAGAGAGAGGGGAGAGAAAGCCAGGTGGAGAATGACGTGGGAGGGAGAAATGGGGGAGAGAGGGAAAGAGAGAGAGGGGGAAGAGAGAGAGGAGAGACAGAGAGAGAGGGGAGAGTGATACAGTGTGAAAACAGGCCCTTCGGTGCAACTTGCCCACACCCGCCAACATGTCCCAGCCACGCCACCTGCTTTTGGCCCATACCTCCAAACCTGTCCTATCCATGTATCAGTCTAACTTTTTCTTAAATGTTGGGATGGTCCCTGCCTCAACTACCTCCTCTGGCAGCTTGTTCCATACACCAATCACCGTTTGTGTGGATAAAGTTACCCCTTAAAAAGTTACCTATTAAAAATACTTCACACAAAAAACATTGAAATCATACTTCTACAGTGCACTAAAACATGAATTTAACACAAATTTCAAAAGGTTCCTACCCTGGGAGGGGGGACACCCTTCTTCCACACCCTCTCCCCACTCGGTTGCTCCACTCCCTCACCAGGTACCCCCAAGTCCAGTGATCAGTGATCGCACAGCCTCCCCCCTTTCAAAAATGCTCCAATCCAATTTAAAGCATATATATTGCATTCAAGTGTAAGTTAAAAGACTCGCTACAGTATGCACCATATTGCACAATTTCAAGCTGAAAAATGCAAATGTTCCGTACCAATGGGAGAGGGACACCCTCCAACCTCCTCCCCCCCTGGTCGCTATGCTCCCTCGGGCTTGGTCTTTCGCAATTTCTCACTCCCAATTCTCACCCAATGTTGGCAGCCCTGCACTTAAGCGACTTTTTAGGCGAGTGCAGGAGACTCTATACTCGCCACATGTTGGTGGTCTCTGGTGAGTCTCCTTCATGGTCGCATGTTAAAAAATATTCTGCGACCAAAAATTGGTCGCCATGGAGAAAATCGATAATCCTGTAGTCGTAGGTGCAGTTGTAGTGGGGTCGCCATGTAGTTATGGGTAGTCAAGGTAGTCGTAGGTAGTTTTAGTTAATCGCCTTTGCTGACCGGTCATTTTCATTGATCATTGAGGAAAAAAAACCTAAGCGCAAGTTTTCAGAACCAAGGATAACCGACCGATAATGTTAAATGCCCGCCGAACTTCACAGCTGTGTATCTCTGGCTTATTAAAAGTTGTCTGGCTTCTTAAAAGTGTCTCCACTCCTTCTCCCCCCATTCTCAACCCCCGCCCCCCTCTTCCCCCTCCTTCTCACTCCTTCTCCCCTCTTCTTCCCCCCTTTTGAAGGACTCAGCGTACACTGTGCTAGCCGTGTTAACCTTCCTGTTCATCGCGGTATCACCTTGGCTTTGCACCGTGTGAATTTCAGACAGCGATCCCCCCACTCCCCCCGCTTGCCCTGGCCCCGCCTTTGCGATGTGTGTGTGTGTGTGTGCAATTCACCGGCAGTCCGCTGAAAAATCACCTAAGTGGGACAGGCTCTTGAGACCACACACAAAGTGGAGGAAAACCTCATATTCCGCCTAGGTAGCTTATAACCTAACGGTATGAACATTGAATTCTCCAACATCAGCTCTACAAAAGACCCCTTTCTTCCCCACAACCCCCCCCCCCCCCCCCCACACACGCACACGCACACACTTTCTTCTCCTCTGCCCCTCCCCTCCACTGAGCATGTACCTATCTTTTTCCTCTCCAGCCATCTATATTCCTAAAGATTTCATACATCATCAGTCACTAGCTTCACACTTTGTTGTCCAGCCCCTCCTCTCTTCTAGTTTTCTTTACTCACACCCCCACAATCATTCTGAAGAAAGATCCCGACCCGAAACGACATCTGTTTAGGGTTTCCAAGGATGCTGCCTGGCCCGCTGTGTTACTCCAGCATTTTACATATTTCCATGTTTAAGAAACATTTGGACAGGTACATGGATAGGACAGGTTTAAAGTGTTATGGGCCAAATACAGGCAGATGGAACTAGTGTAGATGGGACATGTTGGTCGGTGTGGGCAAGATCGGCCGGAGGGCCTGTTTCCGCTCTGTATGACTATGAATCCATGGTTTAATGTAACTTTATAAAATCGATAAATTAGGATTACGGCTAATAATTGAGTGCCATAACCAGTAAATTCTAGAAATTATAATGGGCCAGATATTCCTGATAAACGGCAACAGTTGCAGAACACAGCACAGGAACAGACCATTTAGCCCTCAGTTCTGCATGAACTTATTGGCACTCCCTGCATGATGGTGCGGAGGTTTGGGATTCTTGCATTCATGCATGAATGCTGAGATCACAAACTTTCTAAGACATGGGCGGCAAGGTGGCATAGCGGTAGAGCTGTTACCTTTCAACGCCAGAGACCCGTGTTTGATCCTGACTATGGGTGCTGCCTGTACATAGTTTGTACGTTCTTCCCGTGACCTGCGTGGGTTTTCTCCGGGATCTCCCGGTTCCTCCTACACTCAAAAGACATGCAAGTTTGTAGGTTAATTGGCTTCGGTAAAATAGTAAATTGTCAAAAGCAGATCAATTTTCCTTTGGTGTCCTTGGGAAATCTGTCACTTAACCTGCATCAATGAGGAAGAATGGTTGTGAGAAGATACGGAAGTTGAAAGCAATTTACACTTTTTTAATTAATTGTGTAACCTAAACATTTTTTAAACTAATCAACTTAAATAAATTGAAAGGTATGATTACTTTATGCTTTTAAGCATATTCCAAAACTTTCACACCCTTTGAGTATTTTGGCAATTGCAAAGCCTTTATATGTGGCTTAGCTAACATCAAGCGTTTTCCACATGAGGACCTGCTATTTATCTTTGCAAGGCTATGCCAGTTAGGCTGCCACTGGCATTTTTGCTCCAATTGAATGTGGGTCCAGCAGGTAAGATGGCAGTGTGAGCAGACAGTGTTCCCATTTCAGAAAGTTCTGCACCATAGATATTAGAATATTTATAAGTCTTTAACTTTTCAATTCATCCAAGTATGTTTGTGTTGTTTCTAAGTAGAAAAATATGATTCACCTGAACACCTCTGTCTGTTACCTTAGCAGGCAATGAACAGTTTGTTTCCAGGTGTTATGTTTGCGCCGAGAATCTTATAATTTAGATTGACCTGCGTACTATTTCTATGTTTTACAAAATCAATTCTCTGTAATCTTGAAATCTGCTCAGCAGTCCATTCCCAACAGCCTCAAGGTACTTGGGGTAATAAAATGATGTCTACATTCTGTACTGCGAAGTGTTTGATGTTACTTTTTGTAAAATATAGCAGTAGAATAATAATGATGAATTCCCAGTGGGTTGATGGTGAAGAGTGTATCAAGGCTGATAATGTTTCCCGAATCAAACTAAATAGGCGTTTCTTTTGTCTACTGTTGAGAAAAAACATTGTGCAATATACTTCCTCCAGATTAATATGTGACAATTAAATAATAATCGCTTAATCAAGTGTATTCTATTTCGATTCAAATTTGAATACACTAAATTCTACACTGATGTTGGAGCAGTATTGTTTGATGTTGAGTTATCCTAGCCAGGTGATGGTAAATTAATAACTATATTCATTAGGAGAAGAAAGCTGAGTGTATATGGAGTCAATATCCCACCAGTATGCCACACCTGCTGATTGAAGTCAGAATCATCTCAAGCCTCCAAAGGACCAAAAAATCTGATATTTGAAATAGCAAGTCCACATAATTCATGACTTGATGGTTTTTCTTACTGGAAAAGCAGACCTGCTCATATGGATTTCAACACTTCTAATTCTAATTAGACAAGCTGCAAGACCGAGCCAAAATCTCCAATTGTTTTATCCTGATAATCAATAATTTGATATTAAGTCCTAGCACTAATATTTGAAACCATATAGTTCCATAAGGCCCAATGCCATGTATTTAATACTACCGTGAACTGCAGTTAAAAGTTATTTAAAAAATACTAAAAAGTTAATTGGGTTAAACCTTGGTGTCATTAAATTGGTTCAATTAAGAACTTATTTTATACCTTGTACTATGTAAATATATTTGCATATATACATTTATCCAAACTTGAAGGCAAATACATTTGATTTCCATTTATTTAAGGGCTGAGTAATTGAAAATGTATTTTTCCAAGGGTGAAACATGATAATAAACATTTTTCAGTTAATTCACTCACTCCAGAAAATTGATTGGGCACTTTCCGAACGATTGTTGGCACTATCCCCATCTGTAAAAACCTTTTGGCCAACTATACTAAACTGCCGGAGCCCTTGACCATCCCCTGACACTTCAATCGATGATTTCCTGCATTTTGCCAATCTCTGTTACTGATTGCTACTGAAATTTGCTGCAGGGAACCCAATATAGTTAACTTTCATCGTGCACCTACATTCGTAAGCCATATTTCCTTGGACTGCAGCAATTGATGAACGTTTACTTTTGTGCAGTATGTTCTGTAAGTTAGGCTGTTAAAATGTTATTTACAGAAAATACATTTGTGTGTTATTAAGATTTGATGTTGGATTGTTCAACATCTAGAAAGTCCTTTTTTATGAATTCACCTTTAATCGCTACCACGAGTGTTCAATGTAATTTAATGTAGCAGTATATTGTACATTGTATGTAAAATTTGGTTTTCGCTGAAGTCTATGGAACTGAATTTCAGAAGTGGGGTCATATGCATCTGCTGCTATCTTGGGGGATTTATTGCAAGTGCACAAACCATTTCTTTCGCTAATTTTTTAGTTGAAAGTGTCTTCAGAATGGATTGTAAGGTCTGTGGTAGAAAAGGTTTATACAGTTTGACAGAGGTGACAGTTCATAAAAATAATTAATTTCAGGAATGTCCAAAGAGATTATTTCTATCCTAGAGAATGCATTATCCTTTCTATGCATTATTTCTATCCTAGAAAATCATTTGATTTACAATCATTGGGTATCCAAATTTGAAAGTCATTTGGAGTTGTTTAATAGTTTGAAATCTCCTGCGTATTGGATATCCAATATTAAAAAATTAACCAGATTTTAAAGGAAACAACTTATTTTTAAAAAGGTGAAGAGCAATTGTTAACTTGCAAATTCAATTGACAAGAGTTATAATGCTATGGGGTAGCTTTTAGCATTTCAGCATTTATGTTGCCTTTCAAAGAAAACCTTATGTTATAACTAGAGCTTCCAGTGTGAGCTATTAGATGGTTGGAATACTTGGATGTTTTCTTAAAGATCAAACAAACAAACAGGATATGAAAATCAAACAACCGCAGATCTTGGAAATCAATTTCAAAACCAGCAAATGTTGAAAACATTCAGCACATACACAAATACAAGCAACACCAGGACCCTCATGCCCACCTCACTATTCATTGGTCCATGGATAGTCGACTCAGGACTCAACTCCTCCTCTATGTCAGGGTCACCTAACCCTCAACTCTCTCAATTTCAAAAATGTATCTATCTCTGTAAATATGTCTAGTGTTTTAGCTTCCGCAACCCCCTGAGTTAGAAAATTCCAGACATTTATCGCCTTCTGCAAGAAACACATTCCAGTTTTAAATTACTATTAATTTAATTTAGACTAGACCAAGTGCAGACCCGTTGGGTCTGTTCCCCCAATGTGCGGTTGCGGGGGTGGGGCTGGGGGGGGGGGGGGGGGGGGGGGCGGCATGTGGCATCACACACACTACCACCCCGCACACACGCTAACTACCCCCTTTGGTATTATATTAATATTATTCATTTGCTCCTTTTACCCCATAACCACACTATCCACTGACGCATAGCCCCCAACTCACAGGCGCGTCTAGAGAGAGAGAGGGGGGTAGTGAGTGAGGGCAGAGAGAGAATGGGGAGAGACAGAGAGAGAGGGCAGAGACAGAATGGCAAGAGACAGAGGGAGAGGGCGGTGGAGGGGAGGAGGGGGAGGGAGAGAGTGGGGAGGGGGAGAGAGGGGGATGAGGATGGGGAGTAGGGTACTGAAATCAATGAAACTGAATTTCAGAAGCAGTGTCCCATGAAATGACACCGTTTGGACTTAATCTGTTTCTAAAAGGTCACCCCCCCCCCCCCCCCCCCACCCCATTCCTCGAAAATTAAAATAGTACCTGCCCAACCTTTTTAGTTAATTGTGAAAGAATTAAGGACGAGAAGGTGCTGTGAGTTGTAAGGAGAAACACAATAGGCTGCGATTGTTTTAACCATCTGAATACATGGCCAACAAAAGACTGGAGTAATTAAAACAATCAGCGGGATCTCATTAATTGGTTTGATGAGGCATTTCAGCTTTGGTCAAGATTCATCTGTTTACAGAGTTTCACATGCTGGGGAATATAGGAAGGTGAGCTTAACATCTGTAGTTGGAAGTATTCTGAGGGATGGGTTATACAGGCATTTGGATGGGCAAGGGCTGATTAGGGATAGTCGGCATGGTTTGGTACGTGGGAGGTCGTGTCTCACAAATCTGATTGATTTTTTTGAGGACATGACCAAAAAGGTCGATGAGGGCAGAGCATTCGATGTTGTATAAATGGATTTCAGTAAGGCATTCGACAAGGTCCCGCATGGTAGGCTGCTCTGGAAGGTCAGATCGCATGGGATCCAAGGAGAGATAGCTGAATGGTTAGCAAATTGGCTCCATGGAAGGAAGCAGAGGGTGATGCAGGAAGGTTTCTTCTCGGACTGGAGGCCTGTGACTAGTGGTGTGCATCAGCATTCGGTACTGGGCCCGTTTCTGTTTGTCATCTACATCAGTGATTTGGATGAGAAAATACAGGGCAAGATTAGCAAGTTTGCTAATGATACAAAAGTGAGTGTTTTTTTCAGATAGTGAAAATGCTTATGAAAGATTGCAGATCTGGATTGATTGGTCAGGTGGGCTGAGGAATGCTTGATGGAATTTAAATGTGAGATGTTGCATTTTGGGATGTCTATCAAGGGCAGGACTTACACAGTGAATGGTTGGTCTCTGAGGAGTGTTGCAGAGCAGAGTGATCTAGGAGTGCAGGTGCATGGTTCCTTGAAGGTCGAGTCACAGGTAGATAAGGTGGTCATAAAGGCTCTTGGCATATTGGCCTTGATCAGTCAGAGTATTGAGTATAGAAGTTGGGAGGTAGACACAAAATGCTGGAGTAACTCAGCGGGTGCGGCAGCTTCGCTGGAGAGAAGGAATGGGCGACGTTTCGGGTCGAGACCCTTGTTTAGACTGATGTCGAGGGTGGCGGGGCGGGACAAAGATAGAATGTAGGCGGAGACAGTAAGACTGGTGGGAGAACTGGGAAGGGGATGGAGAGAGAAAGCAAAGGCTATCTGAAGTCAGTGAAGTCAATGTTCATACCACTGGGGTGTAATCTACCCAAGCGTAATATGAGGTGCTGTTCCTCCAATTTGCGCTAGGCTTCACTCTGACAATGGAGGAGGCCCAGGACAGAAAGGTTGGATTCGGAATGGGAGGGGGAGTTGAAGTGCTGAGCCACTGGGAGATCAGGTTGGTTAAGATGGACTGAGCAGAGGTGTTCAGTGGAACAATCGTCGAGCCTGTGCTTGGTTTCACAGATGTAGCGAGAGCAGCGGATACAGTAGACGAGGTAGGAGGAGGTGCAAGTGAACCTCTGCCTCACCTGGAAAGACTATTTGGGTCCTTGGATGAAGCCGAGGGGGGAGGTAAAGGGACAGGTGTTGCATCTTCTGCAGTTGCATGGGACAGTACCCGGGGAGAGGGTGGTTTGGGTGGGAAGGGACGAGCTGACCAGGGATTTTTGGAGGGAACAGTCTCTGCAGAAAGCAGAAAGGAGTGGAGATGGGAAGATGTGGCCAGTAGTGGGATCCCGTTGGAGGTGGTGAAAATGTTTGGAAAACGTCGCATACAGCAAATAATCCTCAACAATGTCCGCTCAGTCTGTTTTAACCTATCTAATCTCCCGGTGGCTCAGCACTTCAACTCCCCCCTCCCATTCCCAATCTGACCTTTTTGTCCTGGGCCTCCTCCATTGTCAGAGTGAGGCTCATCACAAATTGGAGGAACAGCACCTCATATTTTGCTTGGGTAGTTTACACCCCAGCGGTATGAACATTGACTTCTCTAAGTTCAAATAGCCCTTGCTTTCTATCTCCATCCCCTCCCCTTCCCAGTTCTCCCACCAGTTTTACTGTCTCCGCCTACATTCTATCTCTGTCCCGCCCACTCCCTCGACATCAGTCTGAAGAAGGGTCTCAACTCAAAACGTAGACCATTCCTTCTCTCCAGAGATGCTGCCTCACCCGTTGAGTTACTACAGCATTTTGTGTCTACCTTCGATTTAAACCAGCATCTGCAATTCTTTCTTACACATAGAAGTTTGGAGGTCATGTTGCAGTTATATAAGATGTTGGTGAGACCGCATTTTAGAATATTGTGTTCAGTTCTGGGTACCATGTTATAGGAAATATATTGTCAAGCTTGAAAGAGTTCAGAAAGGATTTACAAGGATGTTGCCAGTACTAGAGGGGGTGAGCTTTAATGAGAGGTTGAGTTGGCTGGGTCCCTATTGCTTGGAGTGCAGGAGGATGATGCAGGCCGTACGAAGCTTTTCAAAAAGGGGGGTGGAATGACAGGATTACAAAATACTTAATGTGAAATAATGTGCGTAGTGCGCACATCACGTGCGCGAAGCGTGAAGTCCCTCGATTCCAGGGTTTTTAGATGCTCTCTGATGCATTCTGTGCCTTATTTTGGGGCATTTGTGCACCAGATTTATGACCAATATTTCAGAAATTAACAGGAACCTGAGAGGTAGCTTTTTCACACAAAGGGTGCTGGGTGTATGTAACGAGCTGCCGGAGGAGGTAGTTAAGGCTGGGACGATCCTACTGTTTAAGAGACATTTGGACACGTACACGGATAGGACATATTTAGATCGATATGGGCCAGACGCGTGTGAGTGGGACTAGTTTAGATGGGACATGTCGGTCGGTGTGGGCAAGTTGGGCTGAAGGGTCTGTTTCCACACTGCATCAAATAATGACTAAAAAGTGAAGAAGAAAAATGCATGTAGATAAGTAGAGCAGATTTGAAAGAGGAGTGAAATGTAAAGGCAGAGAGAGGTTTATGGGTGGAATGGAACAAAGGAAAGGAGGGGGAGAGTGGGCTTGGGCAGATGGGTGAAGGGAAAATAGTCACAAAGTGCTGGAGTAACTCAGTGGGTCAGGCAGCATCTGCAGAGAATATGAATAGGCGACGTTTCATAGAGTGCTGGAGTAACTCAGCGAGTCAGGCACCATCTGTGGAGAACATGGATAGGTAAGATGTTACAGAGTGCTGGAGTAACTCAGTGGGTCAGGCAGCATCTCTGAAGAAATGGTATAGATTATATGTCGGGTCAAGACCGTCCTTCAGTAATATTCATGATGTGACATGCATAGACATTCCTGAATGTTACCCAAACCATCGTGAGCTACTTTGTTACAGTGCTTGCCCTCTCCTATAACATCTCTGCTGCCTTGGGTGATGCAGGACAGGACACAAGCTTTGGGACACAGTGTGAAGCTGTTGCCGTCTGTCCCAGCCTGGTAAAAACCTGGATGATACAGAAGTGAGTGGTTTTGCAGATAGTGAAGATGGTTGTGAAAGATTGCAGCAGTATCTGGATCAATTAGCCAGGTGGGCAGAGGAATGGTTGATGGTTGCATGGTTCCTTGAAGGTCGTGTCGCAGGTATATCAGGTGGTCAAAAAGTATTTTGGCACTTTGGCCTTCATCAGTCATTGAGTATTGAGTATAGAAGTTGGGAGGTCATGTTGCAGTTGTATAAGACTTTGGTGAGACCACATTTAGAATATTGTGTTCAGTTCTGGGCACCATGTTATAGGAAAGATGTCAAACTGAAAAGAGTACAGAGATCCCATCCTGGATCAGTCCAATCAGGGTTGTGTCATCCGCAAACTTGAGAAGCTTGACAGAGGTGTCTGTGGAGGTGCAGTCGTTGGTGTGGCGAGAGTAGAGGAGAGGGGAGACTACGCATCTTGCGGTGCTCCTATGCTGAGCGTTTGTGGGTCCGAGATATGCATTCCCACTTCACATGCTGCTTCCTGTCTGTCAGAAAGCTGGTGATCGACTGACAAAGGGGTTCAGGCACAGTCAACTCAGAATGTTTGGAGCGTAGTAGCTCTGGCGCAATGGTGTTGAATGCAGAGCTAAAATCAATAAAACAAAATCCTTGCATAGGTTCCCTGGCGGTCTAGGTACTGGAGGATGAAGTGCAGGCCCAGATTGACTGCATCATCCACAGATCTATTGGCCCAATATGCAAAATGCAGAGGGTCCAGCAGAGGGATTGTGATATTTTTCAGCTTGGCCTGCACTGTGTGAAGTGTTGGGTGGGGTGGGAAAGGGTCCACTCTTTTCATACTGGAGACTTTCCTTAAGTAGGTGTGAAGTGGTGAATGGGAAGGAGAGGGTGCAGGGTCCATTCTTTGCAGACTGGGGTCTGGCTGTGTTTGTTGGGGAGGGGATTTCAAGGTTACGTTGCTGATTTTCAAGCCTGCAGTAAAACTCATTTAGGTAGTTCGTCAGCTGACGAGTGTCCAAAGAGCGGGGGGCTTTCCTCTTATAATTGGTGATTTCTTGCATGCCCTTCCAAACTGAAGAAGAGTCATTAGCTGAGAACTTGCTCCTCAACTTCTCAGAGTACCTTCCCTTGGCAGCTCTGATTCCTCTTCTCAGCTCTTTATCGACTAGGCTATCTTTTAACTCTTTAACGATTAGGCTATCGGCTTGACGCATATTTGCCCCCAGCAGAGGTGGCGGGGGCACAGCGGGGGTCAGCGGGGGCTGGCGTGGGCCCAGCGGGGGTCAGCGGGGGTGGCGGAACCAGCGGGGGTGGCGTGGGCCCAGCGGGGGTCAGCGAGGGTGGCGTGGACCCAGCAGAGGTCAGCAGGGGTGGCGTGGGCCCAGCGGGGGTGGCGTGGGCCCAGCGGGGGTGGCATGTGCCCAGCGGGGGTGGCGTGGGCCCAGCAGGGGGTCAGCGGGGGTCAGCGGGGGTGGTGGGGGGGAAGATGGCTTGGGCCCCGGCGGCGGGGGGAGGCGAAGGCCGCAGTGGTGTCTGGTGTTGGGGTTACAGCCATTAGGTTCAGATTCAGCCACTCTTGTCCGGCGATGGGAGATCAGAGAACTGGCCGTTTCCAAAGTGGAAACGTTGATTTTTTTTTCCGATTTTTTTTTTTTTTGTTTTTTGTTTTTTTGTTTTTGGTGATTTTTTTTTCTGAGGAGGGGGGGACCTTCCCGGTCGCACCCAATGCACCCCCCCCCCCCCCCCCCCCCCCTTCGGACGGCCATGTGAGGGTGATCTTATAGAGGTGTAGAGGTGTACAAAATCATGAGAGGAATAGATCAGGTAGATGCACAGAATCTCTTGCCCAGAGTAGGGGAATTGAGGACCAGAGGACATAGGTTCAAGGTGAAGAGGAAAGGATTTATTAGGATTCAGAGGGGTAATTTATTAACACAGAGGGGGATGGGTGTATGGAACAAGCTGCCAGAGGAGGTAGTTGAGGCTAGGACTATCCCATCTTTTAAGAAACAGTTAGACAGGAACATGGATAGGACAGGTTTGAAGGGATATGGACCAAGCGCAGGCAGGTGGGCCTAGTGCAGCTGGGACATGTTGGCCGGTGTGGGCAAGTTGGGCCGAAGGGCCTGTTTCCACACTGTATCACTCTTGACTCTTTGACTGCTGTGAGCAGCGTCAGCATCAGATATCTCCACAGACGTCGCTTTCATAGCATCTCCCAAAGTAAACACTGAACATTAAAATTCTGAAGGCCAACAAACACAAGGTCCAATAAATTTTCCTGAGACTTAAAGTGAATAAATCCATCTTTGGTTCTGGCTCTGGCTGCATGTGATCCATCTGTCAAGGATCAGTGGCTTTGGCCCAACACAAAGGCAATAGAAGATACACGCAAGGTAAGCTTCTAATAGCAAAGGCAGATTAAAAAACAATAAGTGAAAGTGCTCCATTTACCAAGTCTTTAACTTGAAATGTAAAAAGTCGATCTCCCCGACCACACCGATCCCCGCACCACTACCTCCTCCTTAACAAATCAGAAAATGATTTTTTTCCCCCACACTTCCGTAACTGTGTTTAATTAGCTACATAAAACAGAAAATGAAATCAATAGAATGTGCAAGCTGAGTACACATTATTATCTAGATGTTCCACACTCATATAGCCTTGATACGTTTGTAAGACATTTGTAAGCTAAAACAGAAACACAGCAACACTGTTAAACTCTAAGCTACGAGAAAAGGCAGTAGTCACTGATCTGAAACTTGGCCTGGAGGCCAAAGCTGAAATCAGAACATATTTTTGTAAGACACTCCATGAAAAAATTCATGCAGCAAATAGATAAAGATCAATTGTCTACAATTCTGTGCCTTTTAAAAATTATTTGGGTGGCTTGTTAGCCTGGTTATAAATTAAATTGGTCTAATTCCCTTTGATATTGAATTAAACTACTTGAACAAATGTTTTGCAGGTTTTAAGCAGAGAAGAGAAGGCGTCTATGTTGCAGAACAGCAGAGAGGATTTGCAACATCAGTATAGCAGCTGCTATTCTGAGGTGAGTGTTTTCGGTTATTTGTTGAATTTCTTGCTCAGTGTGTTATTAAGGAGGTTTTAAGTTGAGATGCAATGACCTGCAGATGCTGGAATCTTGACCATAAAAAACAAACTGCTGGACTAACTCAGCAGGGTGAAGAAAGGTCCCACATTAAACTTCATCAGTCCATTTCCCTCCTTTTTAATTTTGGAACCCCTCATTGGCATTAAGTGTTTAATCTATACGTTCAACAATGAATTCCTGATAAATTATGTCCTAGTAATATGTTTAAGAAGTACCTCCTATTTCAATAGTGTTTCATTTCTATACCTTACACAATTGTTAGCTCTATCAATGTTAATCAATCAGGATGGCACAGTGGAGCTGCGGAAGAGGTGCTGCCTTCCAGCGCTTGCACCACCGGAAACCCAGGTTCGATCCCGACTACGGGTGCTGTCTGTACAGAGTTTTGTACATTTGGCATAATAAACACCAAAATTATTGAGATGAAGTACACATGAGATAACACATGAGATAAAGTACAGTTTTAGTTATACAAGCAAAATATAAGTGCTTGTTAAAAGCTATATTCTTAGGAATGTGTCCTGTAACTATGTAGGTTACAGGCATGATAGTCAGCATGAAAAATATAACTATAATCGAACAAACTAATTTCAACAAACGGTACACGTTGTACGAGGTAGCATAGAAACACATGTTTGAAGATGTTGTATGTCTTTGAATTTGAAAATTGTTTAAAATTGTTTGAAATTTGTTCTCTATGGAACATAAAATAGAAACATAGAAATTAGGTGCAGGAGTAGGCCATTCGGCCCTTCGAGCCTGCACCGCCATTCAATATGATCATGGCTGATCATCCAACTCAGTATCCCGTACCTGCCTTCTCTCCATACCCCCTGATTCCCTTAGCTACAAGGGCCACATCTAACTCCCTCTTAAATATAGCCAATGAACTGGCCTCAACTACCCTCTGTGGCGGCAGAGAGTTCCAGAGATTCACCACTCTCTGTGTGAAAAAAGTTCTTCTCATCTCGGTTTTAAAGGATTTCCCCCTTATCCTTATCCAGCATGGTATAAAATAGGTATCTAATTCAAACTTTTCCTGTTCATCTCATGTGTTCAGTTTCATTTGGGGCATTTATATTTCTAGCTCAACAGATAAACTATATTAATATTGGGATATTCAAGGATGATGTAAAAACAATTCTTCTTTATTCTAAGCTAAGCAAAGCAAGAATTTCATTGACCTATTAGGGACACATGACAATAAACTCACTTGAACTTGTTAAAGGATCTTCATGGAAATATTGCATGTTTAAAGTTCTCCTTTGATACTTCAACATCAGTTAAAGACAACTAAATAGTACATCAGACCTTATTATGTTGTTAGCATTGGATTTAATGAAGAGTTCATTTGGCAATGACTTCTTTATGCCAAAACACGAAGAATGTCATTTATCATAACTGAAGAGGAAAAGAGCTGGCAGTTAACTTTACTGCACGTAAGCAACAATGATTTATCATAACAGTAGTGAGCTCATCAGTTCAATTGGTTACGTATAGAAAGAAAGAAAATGTAGCATTTACGTAATTGGTGATGCATCATTAAAGCTTCTTGTAATCTCATGAGGTGATGATGCCCCTTTAAATAGGACACTGGGAGAGCGCGTAGAATTATTGTTGAAAGAACCTCTCATCAGAGTGTATATGTGAGAGGAATAGTTAAGTAAGCTATTTAGATTTCCCTACATAATAGTCTCCTTAGATTTGCAATTTTGAGCATTGCAGAGATTTTTCAAACATGTTGGTAGCACTTGTAACTTATAAGCTACTTCAGCAAATATATAGAAAAAAACATCAATTTCACTGATTTTAGACTGCAACTGTATTTAGGTTTGTCTGAACCAAATAATCTTGACACCTTCAGCTCTTTAATCCTGCAAGTGCACACCAATCCACAGTGAATGCAGTGAAGCAGTACAGATAATGGAGAATGGGTTCAAGATCTGAACACAATCAAATATACCCCAATAGGAATATTGTGTTACTGCTATTGCAGCTATGTTATATTTCCATTTACTTGATAATTTGAGTAAGTGTTATGGTTTGTAATATGAAAATAATATTTATTCTTCACAGCTGATACGCAAAGAAGATAATCTGGAAAAAGTGAAGAAACAGCTGGAAGCTGTAACAGAAGAATCGATCCAACTTGCACTTCAAATCTCTAACACTACTTTGGAGAAGCAGAAGCTAGACATAGATTTGACTGTTCTAAGTGAGAAACACAAAGCATCTCAACAAGAGGTATCACAATTTTATTTGTAATTAGGGAATCTACAAGCAACATCACTGCAGTCATTGCTCCCATGTCTCCAGGGAAGATGAGTAGATAAAATCTTTTGAAGAACACAGCAACACAGGCTCATGCGGTTCTGCCACACAATGCATTCTCACGTGGCTGCTAGCAAACGGGACCTACTGGCTCATCAGTGGGAAGCCAAGATGGGATTGTGTATTAACTGTTAGGTATTGGTTGTGAGATGAAGTGGAGAAACTCATAATAGGTAGGAAAGGGAGGAATACAGTAAGGCCATGATTGTCACTGCAATACACAAAAGATATAAAGAAAAAAGAGAGAGCGCACACACACACACACACACACACACACACACACACACACACACACACACACACACACACACACACACACACACACACACACACACACACACACACACACACACACACACACACACACACACACACACACACACACACACACACACACACACACACACACACACACACACACACACTTGTCAAATCTGCAAAGAGGAGAGACAGTGTTCCAGGTTGAGTCAGTGTTGAACCAAGAAAGAGCCTATAACCCAGAAAGCTATGACCAGGGTGAGGGAGTGATTGTGATCAGGGTTGGTGAGGTCAAACATTTCTATGAAAGGAAGCATATCTTTTTTTCTAAGCCATTAAGGGGTATGGAGAAAAGTACATGCATTGTGAAGCATACAATTCCTGCCTTCTTTGCCACCAGGTTTATGACACCTATGAATTATGCACAGCAGTTGTACATTTAAAATTGTATTCCAATTGATTCTGTGCAAGTGATTTTACAAATGTTAATCAAGTATCCTGCATGGCATGATGATGGTCGGCCACACAGATATCTGCTGGTCATTAAAATGACAGAGGGCGCCTGGATGCTGAGTTTCCTGTATTTAAGTTACTAAGCCCCAACTTCTTTCCTCCTGTTTGCAGGGATTAGCATTAAAATCATTGCTCCCTAAAAAGTGTGAAATTTGGCATCCGGCATGTGGCTTACAGCTTATAATTCCACTGCTTTTCTGCTCCTGTTGAATCGTGACATTAATGTTTCTAGTAAAAGTTAATAAATCTGGATTAATTAAAAAGCTCGGAGGAAATGACACTGAGGTGATGCTTTAGCAATATAGAATCACAAACTTTTTAGTAATCCTGAGGAATTATGGTGCTGCAAGCAAATTTCTCGGCCATTGTACAGATCACTTTGGAATGTTCTGACAAGATTATGCTTTTTAATGCATCTTTTATGTCTTCAAGATGTTTCAAAGCACTTTAAAGCCAATTAATTATTTTGAACTATTGTCAAAAATGGAATGCAGTTTTGCACAGCAGTGTCTCTCAAACAGCAATAAAACTAATCAAATCCGCTTCAATAATATTGCATGAAAAATATTATTTTAATATTCTTGACAATATTTGGTTCCTTAATAGTGATGAAAATGCTCAGGCTAACATGTGCATTTGTAATTTCTTTTGAACATAGTTTAAAGGTTAGGGAAAAGTTTAGAATTACTTAAGACACATTGGAATTACCTACAAATGAGTAAATTAAAGCAAGTTTACCATGAGCAGTAATTTCACAACATATAATTAAATTGAGGTAACACTTTAGGAAAGATGAAATAAAAAATGGGCTCCAAAAAAACTTTACGTGAAATATGTAAGGAAGTAAGGTTCTTTTTAAGAAGGCTCGGTGCTGTTTCATTTTAACGAAACTAAAAATATAACCAAAAGTACATTTAAATCAACTCACTCACGAGTCGTACAGCATGAGGCCCTTCAGCCCAACTCTTCAATGCCAACCAAGATGCCCCATCAAAGCTAGTCCCATTTGCCAGTGTTTGGCCCTAATCCCTCTCAACTTCTCCTACTGATAAACCTATCATAGATACATAGACAATAGTTGCAGGAGTAGGCCATTCGGCCCTTCAAATCAGCACCACCATGGCTGATCTTCCACAATCAGTAACTAGTTCCTGCCTTCTCCCCATATCCCTTGATTCCACTAGCCCTAAGAGCTTTATCTAACGCTTTCTTGAACGCATCCAGTGAATCGCCCCCCACTGCCTTCTGAAGCATAAATTCACAACTCTCTGTGTGAAAAAGCTTTTCCTCATCTCAGTTCTAAATGGCCTACCCCATATTATTAAACTGTGGCCCCTGGTTCTGGACTCCCCCAACATCGGGAACATGTTTCCTGCCTCTATTGTGTCCAATCCACAATGATTTTATGTGTTTCTACAAGATCCCCTCTCACCCTTCTAAATTCCAGTGAATACAAGCCCAGTCGCTCCATTCTTTCATCATATGACAGTCCAGCCATCCTGGGAATTAACCTCGTGAACCTACGCTGCACTCCTTCAATGGCAAGAATGTCCTTCCACAAATTAGGAGACCAAAACTGCACACAATACTCCACGTGTCTCACCAGGGCCCTGTAAAACAGCAGAAGGTCCTCTTTGCTCCTATACTCAACTCCTCTCAATATGAAGGCTTTCTTCACTGCCTGTTGTACCTGCATGCTTATCTTCAGTGACTGATGTACAAGGATACCCAGGTCTTGTTGCACTTTCCCTTTTCCAAACCTGACACCATTCAGATAATAATCTGCCTTCCCGTTCTTGCCACCAAAGTGGATAACCTCACATTTATCCACATTATACTGCATCTGCCCACTCACCCAACCTATCCAAATCATCCTGCACCCTCATAGCATCCTCCTCACAGTTCACACTTCCACCCAGCTTTGTGTCATCTGCAAATTTGCTAATGTTACTTTTAATTCCATCATCTAAATCTTTAATGTATATTGTAAATAATGTAGCCGCGGTCCCAGCACCGTGCCTTGCGGCACTCCACTGGTCACTACCTGCCATTCTGCGTTGCTGGCCCGAAGGGCCAAATGGCCTACTCCTGCACCTATTGCCTATTAAAAGGGACCCGTTAATCCCTACTCTTTGTTTCCTGTCGACAAACCAATTTTCTATCCATATTATTATCCTACCCCCAATACCATGTGCTCTAATTTTGCCAACTAATCTCCTGCGTACGACCATATCAAATGCTTTCTAAAGGTCCAAGTACACTACATCCACTGGCTCTCCCTTGTCCATTTTACTTGTTACGTCCTCAAAAAATTCCAGATTTGTCAAGCATGATTTCCACTTTGTAAACCCATGCTGACTTGGACCGATCCTGTTACTGCTATCCAGGTGCACCGCTATTACATCTTTGATAATCGACTCCAGCATCTTCCCCATCACCGATGTCAGGCTAACTGACAATTCCCTGCTTTCTCCCTCCCTCTTTTCTTGAAAAGTGCGACAACATTAGCTACCCTCCAATCCACAGGAACTGATCCAGAATCTATAGAACATTGGAAAATGATCACCAATGCATCCACGACCGGTCTTCTTTCCTTTTTGTAAGTTCTGTAACTTACTTACTGTAAGTTCTAGAAAATCTTTAGAAGTTTGCACTCTCTCACTGATCGTCATGAGGAATGTGGTAGCAAAGTGATCATCACCATGGAACTACTGCTTCCCGTGGAACCCAGATAAGCTACCCCAAAGAGAATTTGAAATAATAATTTATCAAAAAGGAAAGAAGACTGGTCAAATCTTCATTGGATGTTTTTCTATTGGTAAGAAGTGCATTTGTTTTTGTACTGCAAGGTTATTAGGAAAGTCGGATCAGCTCAGTTTAATAGACGGATCAGCTCAATAGACATAGAATAGAATGCTTAGTAATTGCATAAGATTGATTCTTATGCTTAGTCATTTTAAAGTATCATGAATATATGTGTTTGAAGGTCCACACATCTTTTATATTAATTCTAGAGAAGGGGACAGAGTGCAATGTATCCAAGTGTAGCCATGATACGAAACTATGAAAGAGAGCAGATTGTAATGAGGATATTTGGACTCTGCAACAGGATATAGATCCTTAATGCAAGTGGAGTTTAATGAGGGAAAATTTATAGGAAGAAAGAATCTGGTAAGAAGATTTACCAAACACGAACCGCAACCTTTATTTACAGGAATGCAGTGCAAAAAGATATCATTCTAACTTTTGCTACAAATCTACAACTCTGAAATGCCTTTAATAAACATGGCCAAAATTGTTTTTATGTGGCAGGTTCACAACAAGGATCAAACTATTTTCAATCTGAAATCGGATTTAAAAACTGCAGAAGAAAACTTGGGGGATGCAAAGGAGGAAGTAAGTGCCGTAACAGTTATTTCTCTAGAATGCCTTTGGTATTAGCATTTTAGCTTTTTTGACGGGTCAATGATTCGGGCAACGTAGTTCTTTTCTAAGTAGCATGAGATAGGCAAAGAAACCGAAACAAATGACCAAATTAAACTCTGGGAAGTCCTCTGCCAAACCCCTAAAGATAATTATAATCGTAATTTATTAGCCAAGTATGTTTTGCAACATACGAGCAATTTGGTTTGCCACACAGTCATACCAAAAAAGCACCAAGACCCACAACTACATTAAAAAATGACATAAACATCCACCACAGCGGCTCCTCCACATTCCCCACTGTGATGGAAGGCAATAAAGTCTTATCTTCTTTCCCTCTTTTCTCCCGTGGTCAAGGGAGCCGAACCATCCACATTCAGGGCGATTGAAGCTCCCGTAGCTGGCGATCGAAGCTCCCACGACGGGGTGATTGAAGCTCACAGGATCGAGCGGTCGAAGCTTCCGCGGGTTGGGGCTCCCGAAGTCAGTCTCTAACTAGAGACCGCGAGCTCGTTGTTAAAGTCCATAGACACTCGTGGTTGGAGCTTCTGAGGTCGATCCCTGGCAAAGGGATCGCCATCTCCGAGATGTTAAGCCGAGGTTGGATAATCAATCAACTCCCAGAAGGTCAAATGCCAGATAAAAGCCTAATGTATATGTCATAGCATGGATTGAAGAATGGATATCACACAGAGAATTGGAATAAATGGGTCTTTATTTTCAGGCTGGAAAGACATAACTAAAAACCACAATATCTGGTGCAAGGTCTTGACCCGAAACATTGATCATCCCTTTGCTTCTATAGGTTCACTGAGTTCTTCCACAAGTTTATTTCTTGTTCAAGGATAAGTACTTGGCCCACAATTATTTATGGTTTATATTAATAGCTTAGAGAAGGGCAAAGTGAAAGGTATCTAATTTTACCCATGATATAAAAGTAGATAGGTTGACATATTATGAGGAGGATATTTGGACTCTGTCAAGAGATATGGATAGGTTGAGTGAATAATGAAAGCTTGGCAAGTGGAGTTTAATATGGGAAATGTAAGGGGAAGAAAAATTGCAGACGAGCAAATATGAAGCAAGAGTGAAGGGTGATCTTATTGAAATGCATTTGTAAAAATCACACCAGGGTTTCATTCAAATGTTTGCTACAAATCTGCAACTCTGAAATGTGCCAACTTGTTACACTTGAAGAGAAATTCCATAAGACATATCACCTTGTTCTGTACTTACATAACCTATTTCCAGGTCCATGTCAACCTGTCCAATTCAAATATACTTTGCCACTTCACTTGTGTCAGAGGTTTACTATCCAAAACAAAAGCTTAAATATACCTTAGATACTGATGATAGCAAAATTATAATCCATTGTTTGATCTCAGAGTTTCAAAGCAACATTTACTTTTCTAAACAATGCAATTGAATCTGCAATATTATGATCACTGCAGATTTGCTTGACAATTTTATGTATGCTTTTTTTAGTGAAGTGATGGGTTCTAGAACTGACAGACTGTAAAAGCTTTTTCCCCTTCTGTTGTACATTGATGACTTCATTTATTTATTTGTTTATTCAATTATTCATTCATTCAATCATAACTAAACCACATTTGGAAAGTTCATTTTTCCCCAAGGGCCTGTTTCTAAAAAAAAACATGCATCTGACCAATTTATAATTATTTTTTGACCAGACAAGAATGGTGATGCTTAGTGGTAAGAGCATTATGAAAAAGATGACTTGTTTTGAAGAATGGCTGATCATTTCTGAGATTGATTTTCCACATTAAGGGTGTTAGATGCTGTGAATTTCAGGCAGCTTTTTTATTCACCTCAGTAAATATCAGTTCCCTGTTCCATCACTTTATTTTGTCTTTATAAGTTAACAATTGGCTGTGCTATAGTTTAAACATTTATATCGGTATATTGCCTATTATTATTGGTTTTTGCTGTGATTGAGAAGTTCCCACGTTGCATTAATCAGACAAAAAACACAACTTTTGCTCGTATGATTCTAATAGAGGGCTGGAAAACTGCATGGATTTAAATGTTTTCAAGGTCGGATGAGATTATATTGGAAACTAATGTTTAAAGAATGCATTGGTGATTTCGAATAAGAGAGAATCTATCCACCTACCCTTGATATTCACTGGCATTACCATCGCCAAATTTGCCATCAGTATCCTTGGGGTCACTAAGGACCAGAAACTCAACTGGGCCACCAGCATAAACAAAATAAACACTAAATGCTGCAGTAGGGTCATGTACCATATCTGGAGGACATGGATAGGCAATTTATTGAGTCGGGGACCTATTTGTGTCTTTTCCAGAGATGCTATTGGATCCACTGAGTTATTCCAGCACATTGTGCATTTTTTGCAATTCCTGCAGTAGAAATAAAGTGATTACAAGAGCAGCTCAGAGACTGCATGTCCTGTGGTGAGCGACTCACCATCTGATAACCTAAGGCCTTTCCCCCATCTATAATTCACAAGATAAAAGAAAATGCAGCAAAATAAGGGAAAATGCAGCAATCGAGAGAAGCTTGACATCATCCACAAAAGTCTGCTTACCCACCACACCACCTCCAGGTCCCTCAGATCGGCCGACTTGGGGTTACTGAACATCCCGCAGTCTAGGCATAAACTCGGGGGCGACCGCGCCTTTGCGGTTGCAGCTCCTAGACTGTGGAACAGTATCTTCCCATCAGAACTGCCACCTCCAGCGACTCCTTTAAGTCGAGACTTAAAACTCATCTTAACTCTCAAGCCTTTCTTGACGTCCTCTGAGTGAGGGCTATATGTATGCATTTATGTATGTACTTAATCTATGAACCACTATTGTATAACATTAGTACCACCACCAAGGTAAAGCGCTTTGGCCAACGAGAGTTGTTTTTTAAATGTGCTATATAAATAAAAGTGACTTGACTTGACTTGACTTGACTTGACCTGGCTGTCACCAATCAACCACCAAACGTTCATTCCTTCCACAGTGGCTATAGTTGGCACTGTATACAAAATGCACGATAGCTGCTTTAACATCTTCCTCACCTGCACCCTGTACTGCCAAAAAGAACCACAGCAGCAAGCCACCACTACAGAAGGTTCCTATCCAAGTCCCACACATCCTGGCTTAGAAATATATTACCATTCCTTCATCATCACTGAGTCTAAATCCTGCCAAACAGAGCTCTTGGAGTAGCTTCACTAGCAAATCTGTAGCAGTTCCAAAGGGTGCATTGCCACGGCCTTTCCCAGGGCAATTAGGGAAGATCCATAACTGCTGGCCTTGAAAACAACTGCCAGATCCAAAAAATGAATATAAAACAAAAATTACTTTTACCTGTTACTTTAGTGGAGCGTTTGTAATTAATTTCAACAATTTGCTGTTATAAGGTTCAGCATTTATTCTGTATACCAAATATTATTATTTTTGCAAACTTTTTAGTGCATTGTACATTGTACAATAGGTTTTATGTGGTTCAAACTAATTAAAAAAACTATCAATCTATTAATGTTATATTTCTCACCGTAATGTGTGACAGGCTTGTATAAGGGAATAACGTTACCTGGGAAATAATATCTTAAACAGATCACCAATGTTTGACATATGGTTAACTTTTTTTCCCCTAATTTTGCTTTCTCGGAAAAATTCAAATTCTCGTTCATTTATTTGCCAGTTGGTTGTAATTTTTATTGCAAAAATCTACATAATGTTTCCTACCTTTTCTAACATTAAAAAAAAGATGTATCATCCCAAGCTGACCAACAATTGAAATCTAAAATCCTTTAGTTGATATCTCGAGCTGCAATTTTAATGTAAATACCTAGTAAATAATGGGCCAGATTTGCATTGCAAGTCAATGGGAGGTAAAATTAGTTGGTATATAAAAGAGAGTCTGATCTAAAACATCTGCAGACTGTATGCTCATTGGAACTTACATTTCTTTGTATTTAAGCATTTGTGGACAATATTTTCCATTACAGAATCTTGAATTATGATTCTAATAATAAATCTAATGAGAAAACATACCCAAATGGCAACACGACCCTTATAGGAAAATGTCCAGGCGCTTCTGCTTATTAAAAGACTAAAGGGATATGGCATCGGTGTAGGAAAATGCCACTTAGGCAGAAGATCAGTCATGAAGTTATTGAATGGCCTTGTATTCTACTGTTCAATTTTTTTACGTTCTAATAACCAATATAACTCCCTATATTTTTTCCTATATTCCTTTTAATCAACATCATTAAATGTGGTTTGCCATGGAACAAACTGCATTAAACGGTGCTACCAACCATCTTTAAGGATTTTGAAAGTTGATGTATGGAGAAGTTTCAGGGATTCATATGTTTTCTGGTCCGGCAGCTCACACTCCATGAAGCAGAAGCTGCTAATTTAAAGACAAAGGTAAAAATGCTACAGGCTGAAGAACAGAGCTTACGAGAAGCCTGCAGAGAACATGATAAGAAAATGAGTCAGCAGGAGAAGGCTATGCAGGACCTGCAGCAGGAGAAGGGCATCAGTAACCAGCAGGTGAGAGATAAGGCATTCCATAATATGGAAAGTAAGAATCCTCATCAAATGTTAGTGAGTACCTATTATTTATAGCCAAAATAATAAATGTGTGAAACTGTGATGGTAATATTGTAACTTGTAATTGCCAATATATGTTTTCAAATCTAATTTTCTTAAAGTAATAACATAGAAATTGAGCCCCTTAAATTTGTCCTGTAAATAATAGCAAAGTGAAAACCTTGATAATCCTTTTCATTTTGTTCTCCGAGTCATGCTCCGGGCCTCTGGCCAATTGGGTTAAGAACAATTAAAAGTAAAGAGAGGAGTCTTGATCTCATCTTGTTTGACCTGTTTAGTGTGAATTGCACAAGATTTGAACACAATTGGATTAGTTTCCATGTAATATAGTAAAAGATTTCAGCCTTGGGTATGTTGCATTGTTTCGATGGAATGAGGGCTGTTCACTAAAATGAAGTTAACATTTTTTAAGGCACAGAGTGCATGGCGAGTTCTCTATGCCCTTCTTCATTTACTTTGCAAGCACTTTTCATCTTCATTTATGTTCACCAACAGCTTCTATTTTGGTTTTAAGCAAAAGTGCACTGCATCAACATTGCATCAGTATTTGACATTAATAATGAATAAGATACTCAGCAGCCACAATTCTCTAGGGTATGCAGAGGGTTGCAAATCAATTTCATAGATTCACAGCCCTCTGCGAGATGAAATTCTTCCTCATTTCACTCTTAAGTGGTTTGTCCATTATGTTCGAACTATGTTCCCTAGTTCTAGATTCTCTACCAGGGAAAACATTCTCATGGTGTCTACTTGTCAAGTCCCCTCTCTACAGAGTGGGCCCATTCTAGTCAATCTTCTCTCTCCAATCAACTCTCTCATCATAGCTAGACAAAAATGCTGGAGAAACCCAGTGGGTGAGGCAGCATCTATGGAGCGAAGGAAATAGGCGATGTTTTGGGTCGAAACCCTTCTTCATCAGAAACCCTTCTCTCATCATAGCATTCAGTCTAGTTATCCTTCACTTCTAAGGAAATTATATTATTTCTTTCTGGTGGAGAAGAAACAGTTTGCAGACCTCACAGTATGTACAATTGTAAGAAAACTTCCTTATTCTTCTTCTCCATCCTCCTTGCAAAAAAGGCCAATATTCCTCCAGAATTAATCTGAATTATTCGCTGTCCTTGAATTCTATCTTCCAGGTTGGTTATTCGAGGATAGTTCTGTCAAGCAAACATGCCATAATCCATGAAAAAGGATTTTACTGAAAGACATCAGATACCGGAGGTTGAGGGGAGACTTAATAGAAGTATATAAAATGATGAGAAGCATAGATACTATAAACAGTCAGGGCGGAAATGTCCAACACTAGAGGGCATAGCTATAAGGTGAGAGGAGAAAAGTTTAATGGAGATGTGCGGGACAAGTTTTTTTTCACAGGGACTGGTGGAGGCCTGGAATGCATTGCCAGTGGTCGTGTTGGAGGCAGATATAATAGTGACAGGTAGACAAAAATGCACTCAGAAACTCAGCGGGTGAGGCAGCACCTATGGAGCGAAGGAAATAGGCAACGTTTCTGGTCGAAACCCTTCTTCAGAAGTGACAGTGGCAATAATAGTGACAAGTTAGAGGTTATTAGATAGACACATGAAAGTGCAAGGAATAGAGGGATATGGATCATGTACAGGCTGATGAGATCAGTTTAACTTGGCATCATGTTTAGCACAAACATTGTGGACCGAAGAACCTGTTCCTGTACTGTACTGTTTCTAATTCTATGTTCTAATAGATCCTTAAACTCCTAAGAATGGACTGATAATGCTGTGCTCCTTTAACCAGCACCAAAGCAATCTTTGTATGCACAGATTTCCTGCAAAATGACATTTCTCTTTCATTTGACATCACTCTGCAAGCATATGTGTGTGTGCAATACATCCATAGAATCCTGAACAAATTTACAGCAACCTACATTTTCTACCTGAATTTTTGATATCATTCAGTTCTGCACCATACATATAGGTTAAAATTAACTGATGCTGAATTGAGATTCCATAAGAAAACAATATTGGAGACCATTTGGAAGCCAATTCTTTATTCAGGTCAAAACAGCCAGGCCCTTGATTGTGCAACATTCTTTCAGATTTTGTTGTTCAAGGAAACAAGCTTTTAGAATAAGCATAACATGGGGAGACATAAAAGGCTGGAGTAACTCAGTGGGTAAAGGAGCATTGCTGAAGAACACCGCTAGGTACTCCACCAAGGCCGATGGGATCTCCTGGTTGAGAACCATTTTAACTCCTCTTCCCATTCTCATACTCACCTTTCAGTCCAGGGCCTCCTCCATTGCAAGAGTGAGGCCACATGCAAACACACACATCATATTCCGCTTGGGTAGATTAACCCCAACTGTATTGGAATTCTCCAATTTTAGGATATCCACAAAACCCTACCCCCTCTACTTCCCTAACCCACCCCCTCCCCCTCACCTCTCCCCTGTGCCCCACTTGGACTCACACCTATTTCTCCCCTCCCCATTCCCATCCATCTACATTCCTTTCTCTAGCTTCACAATTTGGAATTTCTGCAATCCTTCAGTCTCACAGCTCTGGTTTTTCATCTCTTGCCTTTGTCCACCATCTGCCTATCAAACTCCCCTCCCACCTGCATCAACCTACTACCTGCCATGCTTTGTCCTACCCCTTTCTTCCAGTTTTCTTCACCCCCTGCCCTCCCTCCCCCTCCACAATCAGTCTGAAGAAGGGTCTCGTCCTATATCGTTACCAATCCAAGTTCTCCAGAGGTGCTGCCTGACCTGCTGATTTACACTAGCACTATGTGTATTTTATTTGTAAACCAGCATCTGCAGTTCCTTGCATAACATAGAGAGAGTTTTGGCTCTTGACTCATCCCAGACAGTGAAAATCTGTTTGGCTGGCACTTAAACTTTCTCTGTTTGCTTACCCACTGGATTTCTGCCAAGAATGCAACATTTAGATATTTAACTGTAATTACAGAAAGAGCACCAAGGGCACTCTCACAGTTGTGTGCACCCCACTGCAATTTTAACCAAGGGTTAAACAGGGAAGTAATTTAATTGTTTCTGTTAGACATGAGCCGAAAGAAGCTCTCTGGGCAAGTATTCTGTAGGGCTAGTATTGCTTGATTGTGTAAGTGATATCAAAGTTATTTTGTTATGTTAAATGATAGATCATGTTAGTCTTTTAAAGGAATTGCTAAAGAGAATCTTATGTGAATAAATACAATCCATATTTTAGCCTGTGTTGCATTTCTGAACACAAAACTTTAGTCCAGTATTGCAAGGTAAGCATGTGGCTCAATTGCTTCATTAACTAAAGAAATGGCTTCCAGCTGAAGGTAAAATAGATAGTGCTAAAGGCTCCCGCATCAATTAACCCAATTACTGGAGGAAATGAAAGAGGTTGTATTTTATTGGTTTCTATATTCATTTGAGATCTGGGATGGTTCTCATGGAATGGAAAATGTCTTGTACTCCATTTTAAAGGGAATAAATAAATGATACACAAGTTTAACTTGATGGCACAATTATTAAGATGCAGTCTATGATTGCTCAATGAGCCACAATTATTAGGGAAAGGTAGCCATGGTCATTCCTTCTTCTCCTCACTCCCATTGGGCAGAAGGTACAGAAGTTTGAAAGCATGCACCACCAGACTCCATAACAACTTCTTCCCGCTGTTATCAGGCTTCTGAATGATCGTTCCATAAGCTAGAGTGCAGTCCAATTTACCTCTATCCCATTGAGGACATTGAACTTTGTCAACGGAACTGTTGCGCTACAATGCTGAGAACTATAATCTGCACTCTGTATCTTCCTCTTTGCTCCATCTATTGTACTTGATTTGACCTGAGTGTATTTATGTATGGTATACCTGTTCTGTTTGGATAGCGTGGCAACCTTGATAGCAAAACATGGCTTTTCACCATATGTCGTACGTGTGACAATAATAACCCTTAACATAAAGGTAAATCTAAACCTTCCCCTCTGTTATCAGACTTCTTAATGATTTTTCCATAAGTTAAGGTACTGTTCGATTCACCTTTACCCCATTGCGGGATATTGGACATTGTCTCTGGAACTGGCATGCTACAATGCTGAGAACTATATTCTGTACTGTGTATCTTTCTCTTTGCTCTACCTACTTGAGTTGTACTTGAGTATAGGTTGATTTATGTATAGTATTATCTGATTGGATTGGATAGCAAGCAAATCAAAGCTTCTCAGTATACAGGACAATAATAATAAACCTAAACCTAAAACCATGGATGCAAAATATATCTAGGTACTGCTTTATTAATTTGATGTATTTTACAAGGATTGACCAAATAACTGGATAAATAGCTGTTTAACTGTTTGTGATTTTATTTTAAGTTATTACTAACATTTCTCAAAGATGGCTGTTACCAAAACACTAGGGCAATGGAGCACCATTAAGTTGGATGAAAATTGGTTTATGAAAAGATTAAAAGCTGCTAGAGGTGAGGTGAGCTTGATTGATCTGTAGGTACACAAAATTGCTGGAGAAACTCAGTGGGTGCAGCAGCATCTATGGAGCGAAGAAAATAGGCGACGTTTCGGGCCGAAACCCTTCTTCTATACATTGGCACCTTTATTGTTCAAGATGATAGTGATCTGCAGTAGGTGTAAATTAGGTTACTGTTAAATTTATAAATGATGTGGGATTTGTAATTTAATTCAGTAGATTGGAGCTGCTTTCCATCAACAGGACAAGATTGATTAAAAAAAAAAGAAAAAAAAAAATGTTTTACCATGAAGTGGTTCCGCTTACTCACATTTTATCTCTCCGTATTTCCCTGTACCCTGCAATTTATTCTCTCCTACTTTCCCATCACCCCCCCTTTGTTTTATTATATGTGAATCACTTTCCTACAGTATGGGGTAAAGTCAATTATCCTACCATCACATCTTAGAGATGTTGGAGCACCCAACCGAAATCCACGTGGTCATAAGGACAATGAGCAAACTCCACACAGATCACATCCACAAGGTCGGGTTTGAACCTCCGTTCCTGGAGCGAAGAGGCAGCAGCACTCACTGCTGCAACACCGCCCCACCCTTTCAGCAGTTTCCAGAAAGAGGAAAGCAGAATCTATCCCCTTTTAATATGGACAATAACAAAATCATCCAATTAAGATTCAACTCACCTGCATTGTGGAGCTACAAAATCAAACAATTTGAAAGTAATTATGAAACTTTGTAGAAAAATCATGGTTTTGGTTTTATTGGCCATTGATTGTAAACCATAAAGTGCACAAAGAATATTTATGCCAATGGCATATCTTGTACTTGGAGTATTCTGTTCAGCAGTGGTCCATTCACATTCACATTCACCGAAGCCCTGGATAAGGTGCATGGAAAAAAAAAATCTTGGATAGAATTAATTATTTCAGATTAGAACAAGTTCATAGACAATGTATGTAATTTAAATTTCTAAAATGATAATCAGATGATATGCACTCTCGTTGAATGGCTTATTAGAAATGTGGAGAGAAGTTCTGTCTAGAGATCACATTTGTGAATTTGTAGGAAGAGTAATAGAATAGAAACCAGGATGTTTTTATCGTCACAGAGAATCCTCAAGAAGCAAGAGGCAAGGATAAAGTTATTTCAGTTTCTGCAAACGTCAATATGCTTGTGTGCATAGAGATTTTACCAATTTCAATCTGAAGTAGCTTAAATATATTCTTTATTTTTCTATTTTCCATAAAGAGACATGGTCATCAATGATATACGAGAGTGTGTATTGTTGCCTAGATGGAGTGGGAGTCATAATTTTTTTTTTCTTACCTTAGTTTCACTTGTTTAATTGCATACTTCGTGGAACCATTAACCTGCTCAAAAGCAGCATTCGTATGTAATGATATAATGTACACAACATTATTTCTCAATTAAGGTAAATAGGCTTAGAAATCTATCAGGTAGCACAATAGTACATGATAATATTTTCATCAAAAAGTGGTACATGATAATATTTTCATCAAAAACCTGATTGTTCCTTTGTTTTTGGTCCTTCATGCATATGACAGTTGTCATATGCATGTCGAGCTAACACGTTTGCTCCTCCTGATTACCATTTGCCTGTCACCCATTCTTCCCACTCACTCCATTCTCTGAAACTGTCTTTGCTCGGCATCTGATAGCCATTTACCACTTTGATAAGTCCTATGGCAGTGCAGCTTCAGTACAAAATTCTGAACAAGAAACATTGCTACTCCTTAAACTCCAGATTGGTTTTCCAACCCCTAATTGTTCTGCTACTCTTGTGTGATCAAATCTTTCAAATGTAACTGTTTGCTTATATTAAGATGAGCCTCGTGGACTTAATAACAGTTTATTGATCTAGCAAGAAAGTTTGTTGAGTGCACAGAAACGGATAGTAGATATTTCTTCGATTCATTTTTCAATATCTAGGGACAAGAAGAGCAACATTCATCACCCATCCTTAACTGCCCTCCAGAAGATAGTGGTGAGCCCCTGTTTCAAATTGCTGCAATTGTTCTAGTGAAGGCAATTCCACAGTGCTGTTGGGTACCGATTTCCAGAACTTAATCCCAGTGACAATAAAGAAATTGCAAATATTTCCAAGTCAGGATGTACACAACCAGGAGGGGAAAGTGAAGATGGCGATATTTCCTTGTGCCAAAAGGAGTTGATCATCTTGGTGCTGGAGGTTACAGGTCTGGGATGCCTTGCTTGAGTCACCCCTGAAAGTAATTGAAGTGCTTTATAGATGGTGCATTAGTGGTGTAGTGAATGAATGTGTAGGCTCGTGAATTGGATGCCAGTGAAGTCAACTTCTTGGTTTTTAACTTATTGAAACTTGTTGGAATTACACACATAAATAGTCATATATAGATCGAAAAAAATAAATAGGAGCAAGGTTCGGCCATTTAGACCCTTGATCCTGTTCCACCACTCAAGGCTGATCTGATTGTAACTTTAACTTATTCATGCTTATCCCCAATATCATTTCACCCATTTCCCATCAGGAATAATTCAAACTCTGCTTTCTGAGCCCTTTGAGAAAGAGGTTTCCAGAGACAGAGCAACATCTTGCCTCATCTCTCTCTCTCTTAAACCCCGCCATTGTAAAGTAATACTTACTCTTGAGTCTCCTACCAAAGGAAACATGCTCTTCACATCCACAGTCAAATCCCACATCTTATGTGTTTCATTGTAGTTATCTGTCAATCTAAGCTTAATTTTGTCTAGCTTTCCTTCACAAGATTATCTACCTATTCCAGACATCAATCTGCAAGGAAAAGGTTGTGATGAATTGAAAAATCCCCAGAGAATTTTGGTTTGAAACCACATATGGATTTCAAGAATGGTGGTCATTATCCCAGAGACACTATTTAATTCCCAAGTACAGTATGTTAATACTCAACTTTATAACTGTTTACCAATCAAAACTGAACTGTCAGTCTTGTCTATTTTCATATATAATCTTTACTGCACCTTATAAAATACTTTGGCATTTACATTTAAACCTATAGTATAGAAGCATAAGTCTCTTCAGATTTGTTTGATTCATTTTCATCGGATGCAGCTGGAGCTGGCATGGGGTGCATTTATTGCACATCTCTATTTGCCTTCCAGCACTCATGGTGAGCGGACTTAAACTGCTGTAGGTCTTTTGCTATGTTATTCCCAAGGATAGAAAGTTCCAGGGTTCCATTGCAGATGAAGAAACAATAATATATTTCACGATGATATATGATTTGGAGGGGAAACCATTTGTGCAAATGAAAATTTGATCTTGTGGTGATCTTGCCATGTGACTGCTCATTTATCCTTCTATTTGCTTGAGGTCATGAGTTGGGGGGATGCTGTTAGACCTTCCTGGCCAAGTAAGTACATTAGAAGTGGAAGATAGTACACATGGAAACCATGGCTTGCAATTGGAGCAGGCAGGGAATGTAAAGTGGTAATGGCTAATGTGCGGCACACTTCATTCATGATAATGTGAGAGAAATTGAGTAAGATACAGCACAGAAACAGGACCTTCAGCCCACCTAGGCCGCATCAACCATCAACCTCCCATTTGTATTAATCTAACAATAATCCCAATTATTCTCCCCCAGATTCTACCCCTCACTCACACACTAGGGCCAATTAATCTTCCACCTCGCGTATCTTTGGGATGTGGGAGGAAACTGGAGCACCTGGGAAAATCTCCATACAGACAGCATCCGGGGTTGGTATTGAACCTGGGTCTCTGGCACTCTGAAGCAGCAACTGCACTAGCTCTGCCATGGTGGCACCCTCTCACATTGGTTGGGCTTAGGATGTTGCTCTGAGGAATTGCTGCAATTATGTCCTCGGGTTGGAATGACTGACCTCCACAATCATAAGCATTTTCATTTGCACAAGTGGTATCCTGTGATATTATTCACTTCAGTTTTACTGGATTCTGCCTGACATGCTGAATATTAAGGATTGCCAGCATTTCTTGTTGATACTTTTCGATATCTTACTTGTTCAAATGCTGCCTTAATATCATGTGTAGCTTCTCGTACGTCTTTGTTCCGTTTTGGGCCAAGAGCATAATGAGGTCTGGATGCTTAACTGAAACGTAGACTAAATATCACAGGGCTGGATACCGATAAGTTGGTGCTATTTGCCAATACTCTTGATGATGCCTTCCTTCATTTTGCTAATGATTAAGAGTAGACTAATAAATATGCCTGTAGTTGGCGAAACTATGCAGTGTTGAGATACATGTATTATTGGTATTAAGAAAATGGAAATATACAGTATCGCAATAGACCAATGCACTTATTTGGTCAATACCAAAGGTACTAGCTTTTTTACAGGGCTTACATGCTCAATTCTCTGCATATCAAGAAGCAAATGATACAATGTTAGAAAGAGGACATACAGCATCTAAAGGGTTAATTTTCAATGTTACACTTTAGAAATGTCAGTATTTGGTACCTTTCCTCTGACCTTTTTTATCATTTAAAATTATGACAATTAAAATTATAATAAAGTGTATCCATATCTGTCATCCTTATACACGGAAAATTATGTGATATTTCAAAATGATTTACATGAACTTTTGTCTTGTATTGAAGCAACCAGCATGACATTAATTTTTAATGATTTCTTTCTGCTTCATTTGGAAAGAGATTGTGGTAAGCCATTTTACAGGTAATCAGGCATGCAGTCCTGTACAGAATGATAACCAGTACGCCAACAATCTGAAAAAAGGCAACAAGGTTGAGGTTAGTCAGAAAGGTGATGCAGTAATATATTCATTGCTAGCAAATTATTTGGACATTTGCTTTCTTTCCTCTAGCTTAGAAAGCAGGTATGTTTAATCGTCCAGGAATATTGAAATTCTGATTGACCAGCAGTATTCTGGAAAAGTGTTTCTTAATTTTGATTGATGAAGTGGTTTATCTTAGGCGTTTTCTCTACACTGCATCCTGAAAATTATATTAGAATCTAAATGAGATTCAGAATTCCCTGTTTGACAAGGTTGGTTGATGAAAGGGTTCCATGTCAACGTCTGACACACTAAAATTATATGCAAATAATGTTTGAGCTCCATTCAAAATTAATCAAGGGGCAAAAAAAGCAGACTATCATACGAACATGTTCATACTTCTGGCTCATTTTAATTTGCCAAAGGGTGTTTTCAGATTAGTTAGCTTGAGAAATTGGAGCTTGACAAGTATGCAAGAGTGCAGGCTTAGTGGATTTAGTTGTCTAATATTTCCTTAATTTTCATTATCTTTGCAGATTTACACACATTTGTTTTTGGTCCTTACATTCTATTGTTTTATAGCTCACAATGCCGATCAGTCTCCAAAATCAATGCTTCTTTTTAAAATAAATATATTATATCCAGCCACCTTACTTTCATCTTTTGAAATTTCTCTGCAGTGCTTTGTGAAATATTAATGATAATATTCAACATATTATAACATCAAACATATCAAGGATGAAGGGAAATGCATTATCAATATTAAGTATAGCCTAATTTTTGACTATTTATATATTCTATATTCTCATACCCATATGTAAATACTTTATGTGTTTTCACATGAAAGAAATTATTTCTCAAATAGTTTGCCATTTGACATATTTTGCCAGATATGTAGTTCATGTGGATTAACAGTATAGACATGGATAATGATTCAAGAGGAATACATAAAGACTGCTTGAGTTAATTGGCAGAGTCTTTGCACGAATAAAGGTTAGATAAACCAATTGTGACAGGACGTATAGATCAGATGAAAATTAAACTGAGAAAAAACTATATATCTTTATGGGAAGAAGATTAGTTATTCAAATATAGATAATGAAAAGCTGCTGATGAAGAGCAATGTCAAGAATAAAGTTGTGACTTTCAACTTTAAAATGTCAATGCAAGTTAACTCCACTGACTTCAAACATTGTATGGCGAAGAAAATTCCACATAACTATAACTTGTATTTACATAGCACTCTTAACGGACTAAAATATTCTGTGTATTGCAGCACGACATTTGCAAAGAAAATGCAACAGTGAGCCACATATTAGGGCATAGAGGAGGAAGGTTTTAAGGAATATTTATAGGAGGAAATTGAGGCATCAAGTTTTAAGGAAGTGATTAGCCTCATACTCTCCTGAATATCATTATGGTTGGGAATGCTTAAAAAAATATATGGTGACAGTCACAGTTTGTCGTCATGTTGTACGTGTAATAGAAAAGTGTGTTGAAAAAGACACGTCATGCAAGCTGGGCATTGACCCAGAAGCCAAAAGGGTAATCAAAAATGTGTCAAAAGGTTGGGTTTTTACAACAGCCTTATTAGTGAGAAGGGAGATGTTCTCCTTTGTTGTGGGGAAGTGGTGATGTGGCAAAGGCAGGGTGTGTTTGCTCTAAAATGGAGCAGATAGCGACTTGGGGATTAGAGGCCTGGGATCAAAACATCAGGCATCTGAAAATACTGCTGAACCCACGGCGGTTTGGCATTTCAAAGGTAAATTTCCCCGATGTTTGGAGGAGGTTCTGACGAGTGGTTAATGGTGGATGGTACCCCATATTCTAATATCCCTGCGACCCCGTGGAATGAAGCACGTATCTGCCAAGCGTAAATCTACCTTGTACACTAGAAGCAATATTTTCTGCTGGCTTAAATTTCAGCTTGATATCCGGAATAAATCACTTTTCAGTGACACCTTCATAACTGTCTGATGTAACCAGATTGTTTCATTTCTTATGTCTCTCTTCCTTTCTTTGATTGATTGATTTGAATTCCCTTAGTATACGTTCTACTTTGATAATCAAATAAAAATGAAGACAAAGAAGTCATGTAAAACATAAACTAAACAAACCAGCAAGTCTGAAATGCACAAAACAAGTGAAGGTATTTCAAAGCGCTGTTGTATATATATTTTTATTTAATTATTCAGTGAGAATGCAATAACTGAGAAGTTCACCACTTTTGGTGTCACTCATTTCAAATGGCCAATGTTAAGGTCTTGGTGGTAACTAAATAATTTCAACTACCAGGAGTGACAAGTACTACTAGCTTTCTCAGACTTCAACAGCAAAAGAACGGCTGTTTTGGCTGATGGTTACAGAATTAATAACTCACCTGCGTCTTCTGACCTATCTGTTGTCAACAACCTTGATGTTATATTTCCCACTGCCCTGGAAAAAATAAATGCTTTACCGTCTCAGGTATTCATGCATCTCAGGTGTTGAGTGCATTCCATAGTTCATCTCATATCCATCATTTTCAGGATCCCTATAAAGAAAAAAAATCAGAGTACTGTGTTTCCAGTGGTGAGGGCGCAGTTATAATATTTTGTACAGCCTTGAAGAATAACATTTATTGTAGAATCCTCCAAATCCTTTAAATACAAGTGATCTGCCGTGGGACCCATTAATACTTTGCTGAAAGTATTATCAGATGTGATCAAATTATGAAAAGATAAGGAGGCAAGAATACCATGTGTATTTTTCATCTCCATTTATTTCAACTTTGCTGGTGTAGGAGAATTCATTTAGAATGTTGTCATTTTTCACGATAGCCTAAACTACAAATCAGATATTCATAATTAATCTCCTGGCATAAGGGTTTGGCTACCATTTATTTAATTAATCTGAGAAGGTTACATTCCCCCATTCCAAATAAATTGTTGTTTCTAATATTATTAATTAATGGTGGCTCTGGTAATAGTATATGTGTATGCTTATAATTCACCAATTGCAAATTAAAATATATTTTCTACTATTAGCTAAAGGGGTTATAGATGTTGAAAAGTAGCAAACTAATTTCAGTACCCAGATGTTAATTATGAACAATGCACTATATGCAACAGCAATATCTGTCATATGCAACCAAATGGATTTTGAATTTATTCATTCCCTATTGCATTGTCTCTTCATAACTACAGCATTATTTATTCTAAACAAGTACATTTTACAAGGTTTTTCTCAGGAAATTTTAAATAAATTATTTTATTGTGATTGTTCACCTACTCTCGGAAAATAATGGTCAAAAATTCAATTGCCATGGAATGCACTTTATATTACAATTGAAATGTAACATAAAATTGGTTACAGGCTCTATGCACTGTACTGAAATGGGATTTGCCCTGGTCTGTCTGTGCATGTTGCACATGGGCGCAAAGCACATGCCATGATTGGATGACATCAGTCCTTGTCAATGAACACATGATGCCATGTCATGCAATGTCATGTTATTGCACTTGTCATGCAATGTGGTCGACGCTCAAGTTGCTAGGTCTAAACTGCAGTACCAGCCCATGATATGTGCTGTTCAAATGAATCGCCAATCAGTTGCAGGTCTATTAGGCTGTGAGTGGGTGTAGAGCTTGTTGGAGGCAGAAGTTTAGAATTCCAACAATCTGGGAATGTTCTGACAATTTTGGAGGTGAAGGCTTGGTCTCTTGGGCATCCAGCAAACTCCTATCTTGACCTATCAGAAGAACACAGATCCAAAGACCAAGAATAGACACCAAATCCTGGAGTAACTCAGTGGGGCAGTCTGCATCTCCAGAGAGAAGGAATGGGTGACGTTTCGAGTCAAGACCCATCTTCAGACTATCAGGAGGGGTAGATACAGAGATAAGGAGAGAACAAGGCATCAAAGGGGGGTGGACCTTTGATGCAACACCAGTCCCTATACCTCCTCCCTTGACTCTGTCCAAGGGCCCCAACAGTCTTTTCAGGCAGAGGTTCACTTGCAACTCCTCCAACCTCATCTTCTATATCTGCTCTTCCAGGTGTTGATTCCTATATATCAGTGAGACCAAGCGCCAGCTCGGCGATTGTTTCGCTGAACTCCTCTGCTCAGTCCGCCTAAATGTACCTGATCACCCGGTTGCTAAATGACTTTAACTCCGCCTCGCATTCCCACACTGACCTTTCTGTCCTGAGCCTCCTCCATTGTCAGAGTGAGGCTACGCGCAAATAAGAAGAACAGTACCTCATATTTGGCTTGGGCAGGTTACACCCCATCAGTATGAACATTGACTTCTCTAACTATAATTAAACCCTACTTTCCTTCTCTCTTCATCCCTCCCGCTTCCCAGTTCTCCGACTAGTCTGACTTTCCCCGATTACATTTTAACTCTGTTTGCTTTGGTGTTACCTTCTCCTAGCTAACAATTATCTATTCTACATTTTCCTTGATATCCATTGCCTTTGATGTCTCGTTCTCACACCTTACACTTCCTTATCTCTGTATCTCCCCCTCCCTGACTCACAGTCTAAAGAAGGGTCTCGAACCGAAACGTCACCCATTCCTTCTCCGGAGATGCTGACTGTCCCGCTGAGTTACTCCAGCATTTTGAGTCTATCTGCAGTTTACACCAGTATCTGCAGTTCCTTCTTACACATCCAAACAACTAGAATTTCTTCTCTGTGCTTTCGGAGATCTGTCACTGGTTACCGGCAGAGCTCCACGTGTCCATGCAGTGGTGTAGGTTTATTATTCACATGTTCTGAGGTACAGTGAAAAGCTTTGTTTTTCATGGTATGCAATCAAATCAGAAAATAGTATACATAAATGCAATCAAGCCAAACTCAAGTGCAATAGATAGAGCAAAGGGAAAGATACACAGTGCAGAATATAGTTCACAGCATTGTCGCGCACCAGTTCCAGAGAAAAAGTCCAATGTCCACAATGTCTACCGCATTGTGACATTGTCTACCCCATCTAAAGAAGCCCATGTGTTATTCCAACAGAAATAAATGAGTTATGGAAATCAAAATAAACACTGCAAATACTGGAAATCTGAAATAAAAACTGAAAATGCTGACAAGACTGAGCAGGTCAGAAGCCTCTGTGGAAAAAGAAATGGTGTTAATCAGACTGTACCATAGCTTATGGAAGGACCATCCAGAAGTCTGATAACAGAGGGGGAAAAGCTGTTGAGCGGGCAGAATGGCGTAGTGGACAGCACAATGTTGTACAGATTGTAGAGCTCTGCCTCCAGCACCAGAGACCCGGATTCAATCCTGACCTCAAATGCTGTTTGTGGGGTGTTTGCATGTTCTCCCTGTGACCGCGTGGGTTTCTTTCCAGTGTCCGTGTTTCCTCACACATCTTAAAGACGTGGGGGTTGGTAGGTCAAGCGGCTGTTGTAAATTGCTCCTTGTGTGTAGGTGAGTGGTAGAATCTGGGGGGGGGGGGGGGGGGGGGTTGATAACTATATAGAGAGAATAAAGTTGGATTAGCTTAGTGTATGAATATTGTAAATGGGTAATTGATGGTTGGTGTAGATGCGGTGGGTCAGATGTTCTGTTTCCATCATCTATCTATCTATCTATCTATCTATCTATCTATCTATCTATCTATCTATCTATCTATCTATCTATCTATCTGATACAATATTAGGGTTATCAGCATTGAGCCATTTAAAGCATACTTTAGGCCACAGTAGGAGTACTTTGTACAGTTCCAGTCATTGCATAACATTAAGGTTCGGATAGGGCTAAATAATGTGCAGGAGAGATTTACTAAGATGGTGCCAGAAATAATAATGGATCCATTATAGAACTTGCTATATACTGTAGATCATCAAATAGTGGGATGGTGACAGAAGACAAGATTTATAAAGAAATTACTGAGATGTGTAAGATTGAAACAGGAAAAGGGAGCAAATGATGGATTTCAGCTTGAATCTACAAGGAGAGAATCGGGTTGAATATAAAAGATACAAAATACATGTTTTTAAAAAAGAAAAACTGCTACAATGGCAGTAAAAACATATTGATAGCCAACCAGAAGGTCATCCAAAATTCTTAATCAATCCTGCATTAATAAAAATCAAAAAATAAAAATGAATTAAAAAAAATAAAGCTAGAAACCTGAAATACAAAATAGTGCTGGAAACACACAGCAGGTCAGGAAGCTTTGGTGGGGGAAAGAAACAGTTAATGTTTCAGGTTAAACACCTTTCACTAAATCCCTTTTAATAGTAAAACCTCTGGTGGGAATGGAGACCAAAATTATGCTGTCTGGGTGGAGTTTGCACCTTCTCCCTGTGACAGTATGAATTTCCTGTGGATGCCTCAGTTGCTTGCAAATGCTCTGATTTCCTCTCACATCCCAAATACATGTGGGTTGGAAGGTTAAGGGCATGTCCCACTTTCCCGACTTATTCAAAATTCTCCTGAGTTATTCACAAATGTTCCCGAGTTTTCAAACTCGCAGAATGTTCGTAACGAGTCCGTAGGAGTCCGTAGCGGCTCGTTATGCCAGCCGTAGGTACTAGGGGCTATTTTTCTACTCGTGGACATTTTTCATCATGCTGAAAAAACGTCCCGACTTGCCTGATGCCTCGGCTGGCATAAAGAGCCTCTACGATATATCCACGGACTCCTACGGACTTGTTACGAACATTTTGCGAGTTTGAAGAATTTGTGAATAGCTCAGGAGAATTTGTGAATAACTCGGGAAAGTGGGACAGGCCCTTGTCAGCCACTGAAAATTATGCCTGTGTGTAGGTGAATGGCAGAATCTGAGAGAAGTTGATGGGATTGTGGGGAGATTAGGTGTTACGACTCCCGAATGCAGGTACTTCAGAGCCGCGTAACATAATTCAAGAACCAGGTTCAAGTTCAAAAATAGTTTTAATTATTCAATGGAACACAAAACCCAAACCTGATTCAAACAACCCAGTCAGGGATAGGGATGGACTAACAAACAATTAAACAGTGCTCCAGCCAGCCACGTAATGGGCCGTCGAACTGGAGACTCTAAAACCTGCCTAAAGAGATGTAACCCTGAAACAAAATACCCGAAAACACTAAGGTCAGCCCTTATCCGTCCCAATTCAATATTTGTGAACAAGCATTAGAAACAATGATTGTATAAATGTTATTTGTGATGTATTTTAGTATGCCTTCCTTGTCTGAAAGTTGACCGCTAAGAAAAATATTTAATGTTTTACATAAAGTATGCTTAGACCAAGAGCAATCCAGCACCATGAATACCACTGTTTGAAAAAAAATGTCCTACATACAGAGGCTCTGTAGCTGGTCAAGAAAATATAATATCTTTTAAAAATTGCTATTTAAATGTCCAATTCCATCCTTAGAACCAGAGTCAGGAGAAATCAATTCTTCATCTTCAGAAGGAACTGGAAGCTCTCAAGCATGCGCATGAACGTGACATGGACCATTATAATCTTGAATCTGCCCGACTTCGGAAAGAACTGGACTCTTCTTCAAAAGAATTACAGGAGAAGATGATCAGACTGCAACAGTGCAAGTCCACAGTTGAGAGGCTGAATTCCGACTTACAGAATGCACATGAGCAACACCAGGAGATGCTCCATGAAGTAAGAATTGTTTTTAATCATATCGGCACAGCACAGACTTGCTTTTTTGTTCTGTAATTTGGTAATCTCATTATTTCTTTCAGCAATGCCCACAATGTATTTAATGTTTGAAATCTTGCAGCAAGTATGTGAGGCAGAGAAAGTTCTATTAGTGGAATACAGTTTATTTCCCTGATGCATGTTATGAACAGGCAGTATGCTGCAAAGCAAGTAGTATTTTGGTTCTAAAATTATTACTGTTAACCATTTTTTGCCATCATTTTTATTTCAACTTGGAGGAAAAACTGTATTTCTGATCAGCTGAAGCCCCTATTTCTGGTTCATAAGTTCCTACGTTCAAGGAATGAATTAAGGCAATTTGGTCCATAAAGTCCACTCTGCCATTAAATCGTGGTTGATCTATCTTTCCCTCTCAACCCCATTCTCCTGCCTTCTCCCCATAACCCCTGATACCCTTACTAATCAAGAATCTGTCAATCTCCATCTTAAAAATAGCCAATGACATGGCCTCCAATGAATTCCTCTGACTAAAGAAATTCCTCCTCATCTCCTTTCCAAACGTACATCCTTTTATTCTGACACTCAGTCCTCTGGTCCTAGACTCTCCCACTAATGGAAGCATCCTCTCTACATTCACTCTATCCAGGCCTTTTACTATTCGTTAAGTTTCAATGATCCCTCTTAATCTTCAAAACTCCAGTTGGTACAGGCTCAGTGCCGTCAAATGCTCATCGTATGTTAAGCCAATCATTCCTGGGATCATTCTTGTAAACCTCCTCAATACTGCCCACTGAAGAAGGGTCTCGACCCTGAAACGTCACCCATTTCTTCTCTCCAGAGATGCTGCCTGTCCCATTGAATTACACCAGCATTTTGTGTCTACCTTCGATTTAAACAAGCATCTGCAATTCTTTCCTACGCACTGCCCACTTTAGTGTTCTCTGCAAACAATGGTGCATATGGAGAAAGTTGCAGAAAACAACAAATGATTGTGCCAAAGTTTGTGAGCAAAACATTGGTGAAGCTCTATTCAAATAGGAATGCCAGCTTGCTGCTTGGTTTGTTGGCAACTGAATAGTTAAAAGGCATGATGAGCAACGTGTGCTGCTGATAGATATGCCAATGACAGCAGAAAAATGTCAAGTGCAACCACAAATCTGTGGTCCAATTTCAGGAGCAAATGGGCATTATGTGCTCCAATTTCTTTATGCCAAGCTCTCTCATTTCTGCTGTTTATACAATGGTAGTCCGATTGTCTCTTTCATGTTCTCAACCGTTAAGGCATATTTTCATTCAAAGGCTGTTAGAAATTTCCAAATGTATTATCACTTTCCTGTTAGCTACCGAAGGCTTGTAAATACTTAATACTTTGAACATATTCTGCACCACAGCAGTAATCTCCTATTGACTGCCAATCATGGAAGCTTGTTTACTAAATTAAGAAATAGTAGCTTGCTCCCACATAACTTTAATCCAGTGAATTTGAGTAATTAAAAAAAAAATTAAATAATTTATTTTAAAATCCATCAATTCCACTCTAAACAGTTTTATAATTAACTTGACCAACTGGGACCCGTTGGGCCCCATCCCCTGACCCTAGAGACAGGCGGCCCTGGAGTCAATCACCCCCCCCAAAAGAAAAATTATGGTATTTATGGAGGCAATCAATTGTCACAACGTTGGGGTGGTGGTGAGTTGGTGGTGGTGGGGGGGGGGGGGGGGGGGGGGGGGAAAGAGAGGGGGGGGGGGGGGGGGGGGGGGGGCGGCAGTCAAGAGTATTTTATTGTAATATGTCCCAGATAGGACAATGAAATTCTTGCTTGCTTGGCTATAGGGAAGAAGCTGTTCCTGAACCTGGACGTTACAGTTTTCAGGCTCCTGTACCTTCTTCCTGATGGCAATGGTGAAATGAGTGTGTGGCCAGGATCTTTAATGATGTTGGCCGCCTTTTTGAGGCAGGGGGGGGGGGGGGGGGGCGGGAATGTGAATAACCCCGAGGAGGGGGGGTGAATAACACGGGGCAGGGGTTGTGAATAACCCGGGGGGGGGGGGGGGGGGGGTTGTTGGCTGCCTTTTTGAGGCAGCGGGGGGGGGGAGGGGGAGGCGGGTGCGAATAATCCGGTGGGGGGGAGTGTGAATAACTCGGGGGGGGGGGGGGGGGGCGGGGGCGGGGGGAGGGAGGGGGTTGGGGATGTGAATAACCCGGGGGGGTTTTGGCTGCCTATTTGAGCTGCGGTTGCAGCTTCTTCTCCGTACTGGCTGTGGGCATGGGGCCACAACCAGCGCGGAGAAGCGGCAACCTCAGCTCAACTGCTGCCTGGCCAACCGACAGACCCGGACTGACGACACCAGCGTCCCCAGGCCCATAGCTAGCGTGGAGAAAAAGTGGCAACCCCAGCTCAACTCCCGCTGGGCCAACTGACAGGCCCGGACCCCACCGCCGCCGCGAGACCCGCCATTGCGATGCCTCACCACCACTGCAGCTCCATCGTCACGAAACCTCACCACTGCGGTCTCGATGTCTCCTTGATGGCCAGGCTTGATTGACCGAACGGTTTAATTCTCTTCCTAGAAATTAACAACTTGATTAATAATTCTTGAAGACATCTGGTCAAGTATTCCCCCCCCCCCCTCCCTATTCTACATACTTACTCCCACATACTTCTAATATATCTTAAATTTACAGTTTTTCAATCAGGTGGGCTTTCTGTATTAGGAAATTTCCTGGGAGGTCTCAAGGACTTTGTTTAAGTCCTCCCCTATGAATCTAACCTAGTCCTATTCTATGTTTAATGTAACGTCATTGAAGGCTTATGAAAATAAAACAAAATATTATACTGATTAACCAAAGATTATAATATTGGGGATATTATATGCAAAATAATATTGGAAATAATATTGTTTATTGGAAAATAACCAATTAATATTTGGTCATGTTTCAGAGAGCTAATTCCATCATTGTCTCAAATCATTCCAGTTGTAACCAGTTTATATCTCTACCCTATTTCAACAAACTGACACCCACAAGTGGATCTTTTTCAGATATCCCAGTTTGAAGACATTGTGCACAAACAAGAACTGGAAATGGCTCAGCTTAGACAGCAGAAATTTGATTCTGAAAATCAAATGGCTACAGCCAATCACAACTACAAATCACTTGAAGCCAACTTGGATCTTTATAAACAAAAATGTCAATCTTGCATTAACAAACTGAAAGAGCTGGAAAATACAAAGCAACAGCTGGAGGTAGATTTACATGGTGCAAACAAACAGGTGAGTTGTGCTCTCTTGTTTGCTTTGGAAAGGCTGGGCTATAACTGTTCCCATCCCATTGAAAGTAACTGTTTTATCTTGGAGTGGTCAATTTTTTCCCATTAGAACCACTGTTTTAAGGCACTTCCCCCACTCATAATTGCTCACTTGGCCTGGCACACTTCTCAAAACAAAGTCCACCAATACCACATTCCTTGTTGGACCAGGAAAGCACTGATCAAGAAGGTTCTTCATAATAAACCAGAAATTTCTCCCCTTGTTAATTGTTACCTCGGTCGATATTTGGAAACTGCTATGGCACATGGACATCTTTGTAATCTACCTACACATTTCTTCTTGACTAGAAGGACAACTGAACCAGTCACCTAAACATTGGGAGTGCAAGAGAAGGTCTATCGTCAATTGTCTTGTATTGAATAACTTGCCTTCTGACGCCAACAATTTTCCACAATCTGCAAGGCATAGGTTAAGGGTCAATGGAATTAAAATTCTCCACCTGTCTGGATAAGTGCCACTAAACCAATACTCAAGAAACTTGATACCATCCAGAACAAAGCAGACCACTTAAATAACACCGATCCACTAATCTCAACATTCATTTCTTCTATAATTATTGGTGGAGTGTGGTCCATCTACAAAGTACAATGCCATTACTTGCCAAGAATTATCTGACAGGATCTCCCAAACTCACATCCTCTACCACCAAGAAGAACAAGAAGAACAGTTATATCAGAACATCATCACCTCCTGGTTCCCTTAAAAGCAAAACACCAGCCTTGGTGGAAATAATTGTCATTTCCACACCATTGCAGCATCTAAATCCCAGTAGTCGTACCCTGCATAACAGTTTTGGGGTAATACTTTCTCAACAGGACTTCACTGATTCTAGAAGGTAGTTATATCAACACATTCTTTAATGAAATTAAGGATGAGTAATAAATGTTGACGTTATCAGTAAAGTTCGCACCCTGAAAATGCATTAAACAAAAATCGAATTTTATTTATTAAATCCTGGACTATATGTAACCTCACTAGAGCTTTTGGAAAGAGGTAAATGGCATATTATTACTGATATCCCAAAGAGGAATTAAATTTATTGGCTCCTAAAGTTAAATTCAAGATATTTAATGGAGAGGTGGATAGTTAATTCTGACTCATTTCTCCTTCCATTACCTTAGCTTTGTGGTCACGATGAAACTCAGCGCCAGCTACGAAATGAGATGCTTACAGTGAAGCATCAATATGAAACCAAGTGCAGGCAAGTGGAGAACTGTGAGGATGCAATTGAACATTTGACCCAACAACTGCAGGTTACACAAGAAGATCTGTCCGCACACAGAGTACACATTGCCCAGTGTGAGGAGATCATTCGTAGTCTTCGGGAGCAAGCCGCTGTTCATAAAAATCAGGTGAGTGTAGGCGTGTTTATTCACCTGTTGATTGGAATTGTTGAGAAAGGCTATCAGATATTTTCACCTACGTAGCTTTTCATGGAACAGCTTATATAAATTAGCAAGTCATATAAAATCATGGTGTCATTTAGCACAGACAAAGGCCCTTCAGTACCAACTGATTCATCTGGACCAAGAACCCCATCTATGTTAGTCCCATTTCCCCACGTTTGGTCAATATCCTTCTAAACCTTTCCTATCCATGTACCTGTCCAAATTACTTTTTAATGTTTTTATTGGAGCTGCGTCAATTACTTCCTCTGGCAGCTCATTCCATATACCCGCCATCCTTTGTGTGAAAAAAGTTACCTCTCAGGTTTCCTAATAAATCTTTCCCCTCTCACCTTGTAGTTCTTAATTCACCTACCCTGGCGAAAAGACAATGTGTATCCATCCTGTCTATTCCCCCATGATTTTATGCACCTCGCTTAGATCACCGCTCAGCCTCCCGCAGTCCAAGGAATAACAATGTACTTGTACTTCTGGTTCTCTCTGTTCTACAACACTCACCAGGGCCATACCCTTCACTGTGAAAGTCCTGCCCTGGTTTGACTTCCCAACATGGAACACTTTGCTCTTATCTTTTCTAAACCCCATTAGCCATTCCATGGCCCACTTGCCCACCTGGTCAAGATCCCACTATAATTCTTGATCATCATCTTCACTATCTACGATACCACCTATTTTAGTGTAATCTACAAACTTACTAATCATGCCTTGCACATTCTCATCCAAATAATTTATATAAATGGCAAACAGCAATGTCGCCAACATTGACCACTGAGGCGCACCAGTAGTCATAGGCCTCCACTCCGAAAAACATCTTTGCACCACCATTCTCTGCTTCCTGCCATGAGCCAATTGTGTATCTAGTTAGCTGGATCTCCCTGGATCCCATGTGATCTAACCTTCCAGAACAGCCTACCACGAGGAGGAACCTGATCAAAGACCTTGCTGAAGTCCATGTGGACTATGTCCAGGGCTCTGCTCTCATCAACCATCTTGGTTACTTCCTCAAAACACTCAATCAAATTCATATGACATGATCTTCCACATATAACCAAAATCATGCTGAGTATCGAAATGGATATATATCTTATTTCTAACTATCCTCTCTGGTAACTTTCATACCACAGATGTTAGATGAGCTGGTCCATAGTTCCTAGGTTTTTCTTTGCATTTCCTCCTAAAATAAAGGTATAATGTGTGCCACCCTCCAGTCTTCCAGCACCTTACCCATGTCTAACGATGATTCATATATCTCCGGCAGGGCTCCTGCAATTTCTTCTCTAGCTTCCCACTGTGTCCTTGGATACATCTGATGAGGGCTGGGTGAACTATCTACCATCGTATGTTTTAGGATGTCCAGCACCTCCTCAACTGTAATACGGATTGTCCTCATAGGAAAAATATTAATTGAGTTCCTACACATCTTTCTATAGCTCCACACATAGATGACTACATTGGTTTCTGAGGGGCCCTGTTAATTTCCAGTTACCCTTTTTCCTTAATATACTCGTAAAATCTTCGTGGATTCTCCTTAATTGGATCTACTAGAGCCATCATATGTCCCCATTTTGTCCTCCTGATTTCCTTCTTAAGTATGCTTCTCAACCCTATACTCCTCCAGGAATATACTTGAACACGGCTACCTGACCCATGCCTCCTTTTCCCTGACACAAGCCTCAATTACTCTTGTGGTACAAATTTGAACAACAACTCTTGTGCAAATTGATTTCCAGTGAAATTTACTTTCTGGTCATTTCAGATTCTGTTCCTTCTAATACATTTTGTTTCACTTGTGATCACTTTTTAACAGAACTAATTGAGACCATTATGGAGAACATCTCTATTCCTAAATTGTAAAAGATCAAACCAAATGATTCCCAGTCACAATCAGCAAAACTCTGAAATCTGATGGATATCTTGTACCTGTAAAAATAGATAATTTACTTAAATAATTATTACATTGCCATGAATAGTTTCAGTTTTTATGATAGGTGCATAATCTACAGCTCCCACCAGCAACTAATTAATTTGATTTTAATGCATGCTAATTGTAACTCATTCTTTGTTAATAAGTATTCAGTTAAGTGTGCTATGAAAGTTATGAAAGCAAAGAATAGTTTTAGCCCAGTGAAGTAGACCGAGTGACTTATGACATATCAAAAGCATGTTAGACAATAATAAAAACACGATGACTAAATTTCCTTCACATTTTTGTGTAATATGGAAGATCCATTATTATTATATGTATAGGAAAAACCGTGATCCAGATCAGCAAATTACAATACATTGACCCATTGCTATAGCAACACATACTCTCCCAACAAGACAAGAATTTAAGCAGATCACCAGGTTTGAGTTTGCACATCCATTAACTACAGTACATGAGTAGGAATGGTGGTTAAAAGAAATAAGTAAGAAAATACATGAGAGATCATTTTAACTCGGTGTGCGTGATAGAATAGATAATTCAGCCACTTGTTTTACATGATGCACAATTTTGCTTCAAGTGATTTCAGTGTGAATTAAGCCATGGAAGGTGTATGTACAGGTATTATTCTTATCTTGGTTTGGAAGTATTTCTGATGAGATGGTATTTACAGAACTGTGAAATTAGATTTCCACAAATCTTCAACTGCTGACATATTTATGATAGGAAGAGGGAAGTTGTAAACAAGATTGCTCATTCAGTGGCAAGGAAAAAGTAGTCAGGAAAAAGTGTCATGTATCAAACTGGCATTAATATTTCTTACAGCTGCCAATGGAATCTTCCTCACTTAAGTCAATTGTTCATTCTTCTCACGTTCATATCACCACGACTTTAATCCTCCAGGGTCCCAATGGGGAAGTCATTTTCTAAGTTATTTTTGTACATCCCTGATAAACTGGCTACTCTTAAATAACCAATACTCAATACTGGTTATACTGGTTATAAAATTATACTGGTTTATGATTTGTTTGTGGCATTACTCAGCTGGAGTTCTCGGCAAGTGTTGATGCTTTCATGTAGAATTCGCAGTTCACTTTTGAACTGGCCATGGATACCATCAGAGAAAGATTTCTGAACGTCTCCTAACAGCTGGAGTTCAGATGCTAGCCTTGAAAATATGCATATTGAGCTGATGTTAAGTTAGTGCATAAGTATACAGAAATTAAAACTCAAAGAAAACCATTATTCACACCATTATTTCCAATTATGTTTTATTTATATAATATATTTATGGGTTGTGAGCATCTTTAACAAGGCCAGCAAATATTGCCCATCCCTATTTGGCCATGAAAAGATCTTGCATTCTGAAACCCTTTGAGAACGGTGTTCCTACTGTACTGTTGCACAGGGCTTAGGTGAGATCCCAGGGCATAGACTCAGCAAAACTGTAATCTATTTCCAAATCAGGATGGTGTACAACTTAAAAAGCAGCCTAAACATGATGGTTTAGTTTAGAGATTCAGCAGGAAACATGCCCTTTGGCCCACTGAGTCCACGCTGACCATTAATCACCCGTTCACACTAGCTCTATGTTATACCACTTTCTCGTCTCCTCTCTCCACACTCGGGACCATTTGCAAAGGAAATTAACCTACAAACCCGTACATCTTTGCAATGTGGGTGAAACTGGAGCACCTGGAGGACACACACTCAATCATATGGAGAATGTGTAAACTCCAGACTCACAGCACCCAAGGTCAGGAACGAACCTGGGTCTCTCTAGAATTTCCTTCACATTTTTGTGTAATATGGAAGATCCATTATTATATCTATAGGAAATCTCTAGGCCACGCTAGAATTTAGAAGATTGAGGGGGGATCTTATAGAAACTTAAAAATGCTTAAGGGGTTGGACAGGCTAGATGCAGGAAGGTTATTCCCGGTGTTGGGGAAGTCCAGAACGAGGGGTCACAGTTTAAGGATAAGGGGGATGTCTTTTAGGACCAAGATGAGAAAATCATTTTTTACACAGAGAGTGGTGAATCTGTGGAATTCTCTGCCACAGAAGGTAGTTGGGGCCAGTTCATTGGCTATATTTAAGAGGGAGTTAGATGTGGCCCTTGTATTTAAAGGGATCAGGGGGTATGGAGAGAAGGCAGGGATGGGATACTGAGTTGGATGATCAGCCATGATCATATCGAATGGCGGTGCAGGCTCGAAGGGCCGAATGGCCTACTCCTGCAGCTATTTTCTATGTTTCTATGTCTCTGGCGCTGTGAGACTATAGTTTTATCAGCTGTCTGGTAGAGTTTTGCTGCCCGGTGTTTTCAGGAGTTTGGTTTCTTATCCTTTTTAGTAGTAGTGGTTGCAGGTTTCGGAAGTGTTGTTGCAATAACCCAGTCAAGTAACTACAGTAGAGAAAGAACAAACTGCAGCTACTGTGTACTGGTGGTGTGCGGGAATTGTTTAAGAAGTTAAGTACCAAGTGTAGTATTTTAGGGGAAATCAAGAACCAGGGGTCATAGGATTAAAGTGAGAGGGGAAAGATTTAATGGGGGGGGGGGGTTAAAAGATTTAATGACCTGATGATGAGGCAACTTGTTCACACAGTGGGTGGTGGGTGTATGGAACAATCTGCCAGAGGAGGTAGTTGGGGCACGTACTAAACAAAATTTAAAAGGCATTTGAACAGGTACATGAACAGGAAAGGTTTAGAGGGATATGGGACACCTGCAGGCAGGTGGGGCAAGTGTAGATTGGTCAGCATGGGCAAGTTGGGCTGAAGGGCCTGTTTCCATGCTGTATGACTCTATAAAATTGCTATTTTGTCCTGGGTGACAGTTAATTATTAGAACTACACTCCTGCCAAGTGCCTTGTAAAGGGTAAAAAAAAAAAGGCTTTGTAATTTCAGGAAGAGAATTAGTTAATACAGAATACTCAGCCTTTGAGCTGTGGGATGAGTTTTGAGTCAATGGTGACCTGGATGTTGAAGGTCGGTGACTTGGCTGCTTCCCTCTTTCTGAAGTTTACCATTGCCTGACATGCCAATTATCAGCCTGTCCTGAATGTTGTCTAGGCCATGCTATATGAAACGATGCAATACGATAGAACTTTATTCATCCCCGGAGGGAAGTATGTGGAAGTATGGACAATTTCATTTGTTGGTGTTACATATGCAATTTAAAACAATGCAATCTTTGGCAAAAAATTCCAATTCTTGACTTTGTGATGCAAGGAAGGAGGTTGAGGGAGAAGTTGTAAATATTTGCACTAGCGTACCGTTTTGAGGAATTTCTGTAATGATGCCTTGTGACTGAGATTTTACTTTGGAGTCACGTGAGTGACTACGTGAAGAAGCCCGTTCAGCCGCACGTGCGTCATTACGTCAGATGCATTGGTGCAGGCGACCGGTTGGGGCAGCAGCTCCCCAGCCCGGTAAGTTTAAACTTCAGGTAAGCTGGTTTTCTTACCTGTTTTATTCCCTCCAGGAACCTCTTGTTCCAGAGGCTTCCAGCCGGAGGATTCGCGAGGCTCGAAGAGGGAACCAGCTATGGGCTGTGGGGAAACCCCGGTTCTTGCCGCCAAGAGCGGGTAGCTGGAGAATGTCGGGTTTCACGAAGTGGATCGCTGACGGGTGGTCAGTGGCTTCCAGGCGCTCCGGGTGCCGGGAGGAGTTCCCTCCGATAGGCACAGAGACGCTGGGGTTCCCAGGGAGGGGACCTCCAGCAGGCCGGGTGCTGGGAGTGGTTTTCCCTCCGACGATATGAATGTTAATGCTGGAAGTTGGCCAGGATGGAGCCTTATTGAGAGGATGCTCAAGATAGATACACTCTAAGATCAGGGCTGCATATTGGGGATGCCGAATCTATGGCAGTGCCGGCCTATTGCTCTAAGCCGTGTCAGCAGCGCCTTGTATAGGGCTGCTTAAATGTATGGCAGCAGCACCTGTAGAAGGGCTGCAATGATGTCTCCCTCATGGAGGAGGTGAGTTTACCGGGGCATTTTCTGACCCTGAAGGGTGGGCCTGTTGGAGAGGCCATGCCAGCAGCGCCTTGTAGTAGGGCTGCTCAATGTCTCCCTTATGGAAGAGGAGAACATGCCGGGTCAGTGTAATCTGATGCCGAGGCTGAGGGTATAGCGTGGAGCATACCTCAAGGGATGAAGGGCACATGTCAGATGTACGATTCCTGGCAGCAAGGTTGCCATCCCAACACAATGTAGTGAACACCGCCCGCTATCAGGGGACGTTAGAGCCACCCGCCGAATATTCTATTCAGGTAAGACATATTCCACAGGCAAAACCTGAAGGGCGAAGCATAAACTGTTGGACCAATTAGGCCAACAACGAGTAAGGATTCATAGTTTAGTGGAAAACGCACCCCACGGCTTCATCGGCAGGAAGCGGTTCACTGAAGCTGGTAGCAGCATTAAAGCTGACCAGAGTTACTCTACAACTAAGTGACCACGAACAAGTTGGTAAGATTTACAATTGGTTGTGCAATACACAAATGATTGAGACATTGTCATCTACTCAGAGGCATTTTAACCAGGTAAACTGGACAATACTAGTATTCCAAGAAGGTTGGAATTTGGCCAGAAGAGTGTTGAGCCAAGTCAGGTATTTTAGCCAGGTTGCCTTCGAGACAGGCTCGGAGAATTGTTTGGGGAAATGTTTTTCAAGGCAAGGTCAGAATTATGACAAGAGTTGTCTTGGGACATGTGAGAATTATCGGAACCGGGTCAGAGTTGCTGTTCAGGGCAGACTCAAAATGATGTCAGGCGTGGCCTATTCATTATGAAAGAAGGGTGATCAAACTAATTTCATAGGGTTTTTCCATGTACAATGATCATCAGAGATATTTGAAGGCATTGCTATGATGAGGCAATTTAACAGTGTGATAACAATAAATCATTCAAAGGACTACTCAGAGTTCAAAAACACTTGTGATGTATTGTCGGATTATATTTTGACGCTGTATTTGGCTAAAATCCACTCAGTCTCAAGCTACTTGAGAAATTATTCTCTCCTATCCAGTAAATTGGAGGTTGTTATCAAATGGATAGTTGGCCTGTGACTCCGCCCTGGGTAACAGATTGGAATCAATAGAAACCTGGAACAGCCTTGTGGTTATAAAGCAGTTTTTATTCATTAGACTAACTGGCAATGTAATAGATGTGATGCATCTGTGCAAGATTGAGAACGGACAGCATGCTTAATGACAAACAATAAGGGTCTTGAAGGTCATTGATAATACAACTTGCTATTACCATCTGAAGCTAATAAAGCCGCTATGATGGACAAACATTGCTCCAGAAGTTGTTCAATAAATATGTCATTATATTGCAAAAAAGATGCTATGGCTTAAGGGGAGAACATGCGAATGTCATCTCTAGTTGGAGGTGCATGAGTTATTAACTCTTATGTATTGGTATCAACTATCTATAGACCCTAAGTGCATTTATGGGTTAAAGAGTGATTGAGTGAATATGCATAGGTGCATGCTCAACTTCATGTTGATACACTAAGATGTGGCATATGATAAGCACGAGGGGTGCAATCGGGGAAAGATCCTGTAAAAGGTACATAATCACATTTGCCACTGGTGTATCATTAAGTACAGATCAATGACAACACCGAATGGGTGTTGGACCACGCAGTATTTATGAAATTCTGATTCAATGCAACTCTGAATATAAATATGTTGTTTTCATGCTAATTTAAAGGTTGAAAATTGTGTGGCATAACAGTGGCGAAAGATACATTCTCGCTACAAGCATGAGGAATGGTCTTTTATGTCTTCCTCCAATTTGCTTTATGAGTCGGGTCTTGAAATAGAGTCATCAAGAGTCGCTTTAAGTTCCAGCTGTTGAAATGGCCTTTGCAGTTTGATTCCCGATTTGTCGGGAATAATAACAATGCAACATTATATGGTTATTTAAACGTGACTTGCTGGTCCAGCCTGCGGCTTGAGAGATCAGCCGTTGCATGATAAAATCAATATATGTTCTACAGATTCTCAATAGACTGCTTACGGCTTGGGTTTGTCATGCCTATTTTTGTATGTATTCACAGTGCTGGAATGGTACCAAAAAGCGGTACTTTGCTGCTTCAGGAGATGGGAAGCGTTTGTTTAATGCTCATGTTATATTAAAAATGGTACAGATTCTGAGTTATTGCTGTTCATTTAAATGGTCTTTGACAATATTGAATTATAGGATCATTAACTGTGCCAAGGGGCTTTCCATCAGACTTATTGCGGCTAACGAGGTCCAAGTTGTTGGGTTCACCTCGGATATCGCGTTAGTAAAGGATATCTGTAACACAGGTTTCCCAGGGCAAGTACAATGCAGTATGGGAGATTGACATTGTGTAACACTATTTTAACCAGGGGGTTCCAGCTACATTCTTAGCTTTGATCGAACCTCATTAGGTGGTTATCCTCCTGGCGCTGTTTATCGCAACAGGTCACTTGCTACATTATTGTGACAGGAGAGGATGATTACATCTGCAAATATATGCATAGTATTTTATGCTATAATTAATTTAAGCAGAGCAGTAGGAGTGTCAGGTCTCAAAATAGCTCAAGACATACCCAGGAATTTCTTGTTATGTGGGGGACACATATACAACAATACGTCAAGGTCACCAAGAGCCTTTGAGACTCTGAGCTAACTATGATTGTTAGTTACAAAAGACGTTATTAGAACCTATCTGCTCAGATCTTTTCAGGTGTTAAAATGGAATTGAGGTAAGCAGGAGTAGATACTGATCTGGATCTCGCTCCACCAGGGCTGCTATAACAGCAGCAGCAAGGGTTAATTACGTTCCGCTGGACCACATCCTAACGGCTGTAGTGTGGTCAAACGAACAATATTTCAAACATGTTATAATAACCCGTTGCCAGACCAGAGGTATTCTCAATTTATTTTATGTTCTGTTATAGGTTCTATCCGGATGAGAGATGTGACTATTGTTATTGCTTATTTAACAGCATCAGCATGTTTAAATCTATGTCATGACTGTATGCATTATGAATGTTTTCCCTCATTTGTCAATGAGGCAGTTGTGGTTGTGTAGACTTGTTTTCTCACGGCATGAAATCACAGAGCTTTGAAATCTTCACGTAGTCACTCAGGTGACTCCGAAGTAAAATAGTAAGATTAAACGAGAACTTACCAGTTTAAAGTTTGATCTTTATTTTATGAGGAGTTACGATGAGGGATTACGTGCCCTCCGCTCCCAGCCCTCATTAAGATCATCTGGTAGTTCTAGTCTTCTTTACTATCTTACTATCATACTTCAGTCACTATTATGATCTGAGATTTCACACCTCTGCTTTGAAGATTGACGCACGTGCGGCTGAACGGGCTTCTTCACGTAATCCCTCATCGTAACTCCTCATAAAATAAATATCAAACTTCAAACGTTTATCTTACTATTTTGTACCATTAACAGATTATGCACCTTTGACAAAAGACAATTTTTATTCCTTAATGCCCATTTGCATCAATATTATTGGGGTTTCTCTATTGGAACAACTGGGAACAGTGAGGATTTTCTTATTTTAAAAACTCAATAAATTGCAATAAAAGACCAGAAAGTCATCGGCTTAGAAACATCAGTGTGCCCAAATTAGTGCTTTAGATTGGTGTTGCTGCACTAATAATCATCACTTTGTAATTGGCCTGAATTTCAGTTAAAATCTAAATCCATAAAATGAGTATTAGGGCTTGGATCTCAGTTGTAAAAAAATGTATTGGTTGTTGGGGTCAATATGAGGTGGTGGGGTGGTGGTGTAAATAGCTTGTTCTAAGCTTTCCCCCAGTCTAGTTTCAGTCAAAAAGTCACTGAATCAAGCATTTGTGCATCTAAACTTTATTTTGACAAAACACAATTACAGTTCCAACTACTGTACCTAACCAGATAATCCTCGTATCTGCCTGATCAAGCCCTCTTGGCCTCGCTCAAACAGAGACACTCCAGAAGGTCACGCAGTCCTAAGCGCTCTCTCAGAAGATCGGCGCAGGACCTCGTGGCAGCAGACTTTTATAGGTCCCCGGACCTCGAGGGGCCGAACCACATGGGGTGGTCTCGTTGCAATCCAATTACAGATATCGATTAACCCCATACATGACAGACATTTCAAAAGTATTCAAAGGTTTTTATTAGTGACATTCACATACACCGAGGTGTAATGAAGTGAAATGCTTTTTGCCATTTTGCAGTACACAAAAGAATACAGACATAACACCAATGAGAGTCTTAAACACAAAGAACCCAATAATACAGTGGCTAATACATTGTGTTTGAAAGAGAGTTCTAGAATGAAGCAAACAATAATAAACATTGAAACATGTGTCCTGAGATTCAAACAGTTTCTCCAAGGCTCAACAGTTCGACCAATCATCGATTAACAGGATGATCGTCTCGCAACATTATTTATACTATTTACAATGCTTTTGCAGTGATCCAAATGAAATATTGGATTTAAAGTTTGTTTGCAAAACTGCTATACATTTTATCAATTCAAGAGAAACAGGGAGAACACCTGGACCTCTCACCATCCTGCATACCAGGCTGAGCCTAGACTGGCTGGTGCCAATCAAAGCATGTAAAGTTCAGCTGACAAAGATTAAGCAATTCTGACAAGTGCAGGGATCATCCATTTTATGGTGTCTTTAATTTGGGCAATATTAACAGTGGCACCATTGGAAGAACCAATGCCTGATTATGAGACCTCTGAGTATATCATCAAGAATGATTCAGAGCTAGGAATAAGACCAAGACAAGATCTTCTGGAGGGTTGGGCCTGAGATGCTTTGTTTTCTGCAAGGTCCAGCATGTCAACAATAAAGTTGCATGACATTTGGTCAAAGTATTTCGGAAACATTTTATTCCTGTGGCAAAAGAAACTGACATTAGCTTGAATTATAAACCATGCACGTAACTGGTAATGCTCATATTTGTTCATTGTAAATTTGCAAAGAGTTAAAATATTTGTCAAACACTCAATAAACAGAATATACCTTTATCCTAATTGGTTGAAGCATTCCTTGTTTTCATCATTTATTATTGGTTAGCTTCTACACCTTTCCATGTCAAATCTGTAAGTTAATAATGAAATGGGAGCAATGATGTGTGAATAAATATTGATTAGTTAAATTCAAGATTGCGAGATTATGTGCAGCCCTGCACCATGTGGAAGGTAAATGACTTGCAACGAGGGACAGTTCAGATTTGTCCAGTTAGTTTTTATTAAATCTAGAGGAAGAAGAAATGCAGTTAACATTCATATTTTATGAAAGTGAAATTGCAAGACTCTCACTTTGTTAGACTGTTAACATCTTCTTTATGCCTACTTTTTAAAAGGCTTATTGTACTTAATTAAGGTTAAGCATGGAAAAACGTGAAGTAGGGTCTCGACCTGAAACGTTACCCATTCCTTCTCTCCAGAGATGCTGCCTGTCCCTCTGAGTTACTCCAGCATTTTGTGTCTATCTTGCCTATTTGTATTGGTCAGTTGACTTTGTTGCAATAGTAAAGAGTTAACTGTGGGGGTAATAACAAAGGTATAGCTTTTAAAATGGTACAAGGACCATAGAATAGTTTTAAAGGTAATATAGCTATGATTAATGCATTTTCAAATCGGTTCCTAAAATGTCAGTAGATTACTGATGGAAGAAAAGACCATTCAAAGATCAACTGTCAAAACTATGTGATTTAATAAAATCATCTAACCTGAAAGTACTCAATTCCTTGGAGATGTACAATATTGTATGGGCTAATCTAATGAACCTTAATTAGGAGCCAGGATAGCTTTTCCAACCTTAAACAACCCAGATTTAAATCTGAAAAGTAAAGATCAGAAGTTCAATAGACAGCTAAGCCAATGACCCATTAAAAACAAAGCTTCTGTGAAATTGGCATTTTTTGTGTTATCTTGGGTTTTCATATTGATTTCAAAGCAAATGTTATATGACTTTTCAATTTGCAAATATGTCATCAAGGTACAAGGCTTCCATTAGTCACACAGAGTCACTTGGAAAGAAAAGTAGTATTGATTTGAGTTTCTGTTAGCTGAGTGAACGCCTGGTACTGTATGTTTCCCTTCATAGATACTTTCTATAATAACAACAGACTAAAGGAACTCTTGGGGATTTGCAAAAGACTATCATGTTTTTATGACCCACAAAATATTTATCTTGTGTATCATGGCAACTGAGATTGATATTTTGTGTTGCTGGATCTTTTCTTTGACGTGACTTAATATAAGCTTCAGTTTTAATGTTTTTAATTTTTATCATTGAGCAATTAATTGTAATCAAATTTCGAGGCATAGGGATAGAGAATGCTGGGCATATTCAGCAAGCCAGGAAGCATTGTGAAATGAAAGAATAGTTACTATATTCTGAACTGTCCCAGTACTGGATAAAGACAGAGATGAAAGCAAGGGATATGAGGAAAGCTGCAAAGGAAAGTGCTGCAATTGTATATATTAAAAATAGAACAAAGGCTCAAGGAAGAGGAAAGTAGTGTAACAAATGTAGAAGCAAAAGATGGATCTCAAGGAGGTGTAAATGAGTAAAGCCTGCAGCAGGCCTGGAAAAATAAGGGGGAAAATGTATAATCAGAATTTTTTTACGATATTGATTCCTGAATGGAATTGAAAAAGATGAGATGCTGCAGTGTCATAGAGTCATACATTGTGGAAACGGGTCCTTTGGCCCAACTTGTCCACACCCACCATATCCAAACCTGTCCTATCTATGTACTTGAGGTGCAAATGTACTTCATTGAAACAGTGAATGATGACGAGCTTATACCTGGAGGAGAAGAGAAGTAAAATGCACTTGGGCAGAATTTAGGTTAGTTTTATAAGCAGAACAAATGAGACCTGCATGGTGATCTTTGAATCTGGTGCTGAATAGTCTGCAGCGAGGAATTCACCTTCTGACAAACCAAGACCTCACCCTGATCTACAAGCCACAGGCAACGAGGGTGATGTAATGCTCTCCATTTCCCTGAATGATTGCAGCACCAGTAACTTTCAGGAGCCTCAACAATATCCAGCAAATAAGCAGAATATTCCATTGGCACCCCACCAACCACCCTAAGCATTAGTTTCTTGTGTCATCACCAGAGTAACTGCAGCTTATTACTCTTTACAAAATACACTGCAATTGCTCATCCAAGATATTCTGATAGTAGATACATAAACTCACCCGGCATTGATTCTTCCAATGGTTCCACCACCTCATCTTCACCCCAAGAAGGACAAGGGCAATAGGCACATGGGAACACCACCCACCACCTACACATTTCCATTCAAGTTGCACTATATCCTATTTGGAAAATATATCCTCCATTCTTCATCTTTGGTACATCTGAGTAATTTTAATTCTTCAGCCAACAAGGCTGGGATTACAAGATTGCTACAGTTCAAGGGGGAGGCTTGTGACCATCTTTTTAATTAAAGATGGGCAAAGATGGGCAATAAATGTTCAGATTCCAAAACAAATAAAATAAAAACCTAATGTTGGGCCCACGATGCAGCAGAAACCTCAGCATCATCAGTCAATACAGAAGCTTCTTTAAAAGTAAAATATGGCATATGTTGAAAATCTGAAATAAAACTAGAAAATATTGGGAAGAAGCATCTGTGGGGGAGAGGAACAGAACTTCCTTTTCTGGTCAGTGAAACAGTAACTCTTTCTCTCGTTTCAAACTTGCCCTGGTCTGTCTAATGATTAGAGGCTCAGAGCAATTTGATTAACTCTTAGTTGTCTTCTGATTAGAACCATTTAATCCAAGGGCAATTGGTGATGGGAAATATATACAGTCCATATCTGCTATACCCACACCATGGAGAGTCTGAAGAAGGGTCTGCCGCCGTAACCCACACCATGGAGAGTCTGAAGAAGGGTCTCGACCTGAAACGCCACCCTGGAGCGGCATTTCATGAGAGGACCGCCCAGAACCTCGGCTTCGGTGGCGGCGCAGCGCTGGAGCTCTATCGCGGAGTGGGCGATGCCTTGCCCGGGTCGCCACGCTGGAGCTCCGGAATGCTGAGACTGCAGGTGAACATCACGGAGCTGCGGGACTGTGGAGCGGCCAGCCGCGGGCAGCGGCGCTGAACTTTAACATCGGGGAGCCTGGGATCTCTCGCCGAGATCGCCAGTGGTGGAGCTCCAGATCCAGTGCACGGCCTGTTGGCTTCGGAAGTCACGGTCTCCGGTTGTAAGCGGCCGTTCCAGGCATCCCAAGCCGCTGAGAGGGTTCTCCCGACGCCGGAGCACAATCACCCGGCGAAGAAGGGCCTGTAACATCGGCCCCCGTAGCGGCGACTGCGGAGGCCTCAATGGGTGGACATGGGGATGGGGACTGGACTTTGTGCCTTCCCTCACAGTGGGAACCATTGTGGGGGGATGTTTTTATGTTTATTGTTAAATTCTTTAATGTTGTGTCTTATCTTTATCTGTGTGCTGCATGGCAAGTCAAATTTCACTACACCAATTGGTGTATGTAATAATAAATGTCCTTTGTCCTTCTCTCCAGAGATATTGCCTGTCCTACTGAGTTACTCCAGCAATTTGTGTCTACCATGCAATCGTAAAATATTTACAACACAAAAGGAGGTAATTCAGCCCATTGTGTTTGTGCAACAAACAATCCAATCTCTGAAAGATTCCTTCATATCTGTGGAAATGTTCTCACCTTCTAACAGTTTCAGTTCCATGAAGAAAGAATGAAAGTATGAAAGGTTTCTCCTTACTCCTGTTTCTAAGAACAGAACCAATAACAGCTGATTGTTTTCATTGTAAGGTGGATTGTAGTGTGCTGGTAACCCATCTAAGCAAGGGATTCTTTGGGGATGTCTTTTCAGTGTCACATAGCACAGTATAACCCTGTGCCAGTGTGGCCAATGCACCACAATAGTACAGTATTTTTTATTTTTGACAGTTCTTGTTTATCTTTCATTAACTCAAGATAGAGTGTAAACTCATCCCTCAATGGTCTCCATTCATCAGACAGATGGTCTGCTCTTGGAGATCCAGTTATTTGTTCCACAATATAGCATCTCACTTGAATCACACAACTCGGTAACCCTCAGTATACATCTCCATGTTATCATCATTTTCAGGCACTCGGCTTAAATTTTACGGATTCCTTAAATAGCTAACACTACTTATCAGTTTCTCACCTTAAAATAGCAGACAATAGTCAGTAAGATGAACTAACCACATGCTTTATTAAACAAAAAATCTTACAGGTAGACAGAGGGGATTTATGTTTCTGTCTGTCTTCTCCCATACACAAGCTGACAGTTTTTATGGTTTCTAGATATTGCTCCCTAAATTTAGTTGCAGAGCTGTTGGTGACTTGTTACAATCCTTAAAAATGTATCCAACGTTGCAAATCCTTTATTTGTTACAGAACATGCGAGCTATGATTCATTTCCAAGACCTTCCTTATTGTGGATTTGTGAAGGACATATTTTGTTAGGCTTTCTCATGTTAATTAAAAAATCTTCAGCTGTTTTATCTTGTTTATCATTAGAGACATATTGCAAACATTTTCCCATATTATTGCTTATTGTACAATATTGGAAGTGGTTGAGTTATGGAATTAGGACAGATTAGGACATCATTGGAATACAGTGTTTCATCATGGCCTTGAATTTTCTTGCCTTCACAATAAAATTATTTTACATGTTTTTGAAGCAAAATGCCTGCATTCAAAGACAGGTGTGACTTTAAAACCTTGTTAACATTAAATTGGAAGTTATCTGAATGCTGCATTTATAAATCGTGTTTGCCCTGGAGGTAACAAAAAAAAGATTGATTTTTCAGACTCGCTGGGAGTTTTGATTTACAGCTTTGGGTTACCTGGATACAGCATGTTTTAGTTTATTGCTTGTGCCAGTAAAATCTGTGCTTGTCCACTGATTCATTTAATGAAACCAATGGCTTTTCCATGCAGAAAGCAAGGCCTACTATGAAATAAGAAACTAACCCTGAGGTTGGTTAATCTACAACAGCATGGAATAATTGTAATACTTCCAACAGCTTGTGATGCACCAAGCAATTGTTTCTTTGTGAAGAATTTTGAAGTCTGACTTTATTTTATTTTTATTTTATTTTGACCAATTTTTTGAAAATGACAAAATAACAGGAATTTTTGATACCTATTGTTGAAAAAAACATGACCAGAAAAGAAGATAATTTGATTTAAATAACTGAAGAACTTTGCTATTTGTACACAAATGGAGTATTACATAATTAAGCTTCATTGCAAAAGTGCAATGAATAAAATCAAATCTAACCCAGCTGCAATATTTATGAAGGCATTATTCTGTTGCTAAACAATGTTCCCTAAAATCAAATAAAAATTATGGATTGGTCTGAATTTTGTATGAGAGGCATTCTCCAATACAGTGTAGCTATTTTGGTGCTAAAAACTTCCATCTAGCTTTATCTTTGATCATGGCCACTGGTAAATCCAAGAAGTAGAGATGAACAAAGCAGAGAAATCATGGTTAACCTCTGCCCATTTCACTCTACACTTTTCATTGAGATACAATTACTAGCATTGGACTTGAGTTAGAAAGATTAAAATAGCTCCATACTTGAAGCTGTTTGCAACACCACCTAAATGTGCCATTAAATGTCAACTATTTAGCATTTGCAGCCCAAATGCTACATTGATGTGCAATTAGCCATATCAATGGAACAATCATGTCACCAGGGTGAGATATTTTAAAATGGGAATTCCAAAAATGCATAGTGCTTTACATGCTGAGGAATTTTTACTAAAGGCATGAATATTTTTCTAATGGTACATTCCCAGGTTGGTTGTCATCCTGAATGATAGCCTTGACTTTAAGTCACTCTGAAGCAGATTGTAGAGCCTGGGAATTGATTGTCCAGTACAAGACAAGGTATTTTTTCGATTGAGGAAGGTCTAATATGGGGGATGTTGAGGAGCTGCGGATGCTCTTGCTTCTACTGGACTACAACAGCTGCTGTATTGGCACACATGTTCTCCCAAAGCTGTCCCTTTTGAGATGCTCAGCTTCCTGAAGCCTGGGAAACATGGGGCTATCTTTAAACCTGTAAAGGACGTTAATTACAAGGGTGACACCTGTAATTCAAATATTTAAATCTCTGCTCTGGCTCCAGGATTATTCACTTCCTTAAATCCTAAAGTAGCGCAAACTGGGATTAAATGCATTCAATGACACTACAGGAGAACTATAGAGACTTTGGAGTGGATGCAGAATTATTTTCTTGTACATCTTTCGAATTACTTTTGCAATTCCTGTCAGCCTTTTCCGAAGAATTATATGTGCTCTTGTGGTTCATATTATTAATCAAACATAGCTTTAGCCTAGGAGATAGCACACTTTCCTGTGGCAATGCAACAACTATAATATAACAAGAAAACACAAAGGGGTTTCAGTGTAAATATTCACAGTGCATCCAAAGAAAGTTTTTTTTAATTCTGAGTGCGCATATATAATGCTATGAGCTATCTAAAAATGCTTCCACTGTCAACTTCAAAAGCAAAATTCTGAAAATGATGGAAATCTGAAATACAATACAGAACGCTGGAAATACTCAGCAGGGCTGGGAACATTTGAGGAGAAAGAAACTGAATTAATATTTCAGGCTGAAGACTTTTCGCCAGAGCTTGGAACAGAAAAGAAACACATTTTAAGTTGCAGTGATAATGAGAGGGCATGACGGAAATAAAAGGGAAACAGCTCATCTTCGAACTATCCATTTTCTTGCCTTCCAGACTCAAGGTAATTTCTGATAATCCCCCATTCTGACATAATATGTTACATTTACAATGTTCAGATTTTTTCCTTTCTCTGGCAAATCCAGATTTCAGTAGTCTCCCCATACTTATACCTCCTTCATTTATTTATTGTTATATATCGGCTTTATCATCATTGATAGTGTCATTCAATCTCTCCTAGTTTCCACCCTATCCTTGTCCTCTCCACCCTGTGCCCTTAAGTTAATTTTAAACTTGCTTCTAATTTTTCTCAGTTTGGGCTTTAACTTGAAACATTAGCTGCTGGATCTGCTGAATAGTTCCATCATTCCTGTTTTTATTCTATTGCAAACTTGGTGGGCATCTGAGGTACAAACAGAAAAGTCTGCAAATACTCAGTAGGTGAAGCAACATCTGAGGGGAGAGAAAAAATCAAGTTAATGTTTCAAGTGTAGTGAAAAATCGTTTGACCTGTTAAAAACTTGCAGCATTTGTGTTTTTACCTTGTATGATTATTTCCTTCTAATGGTTTGTTTTTTTATTCCAGGCTGCTGGTTGGGAAGAAAATGTAGTAAAACTCCAAACAGACTTTGCTTCCTACAAAGCTACACACATTCATGCTGATGCACAGTACGATTTCCAGTTTACTCATCTTGAACAACTGAAGAAGGTAAGGCATTCCATTCCTTCAGGGGCGGAAAACCCGGGGGGGGGGGGGGGGGGGGGGCAGAGGGGACACATCCCCCCCATGTTTTGAGAGGTGGGGGACATCCCCCCCAAGTTTTTGTGATCCCGATTTTAAAATCTACGCTTTTAGCGCTGGATTGAGCCTCCGAAGCCTCGCGCGCGCGCGTGTGTGTGAGTTTACGCATGCGCGCGTGGCCGCCAAAAAATTGTGTCCCCCGTCCCCTCCATGTTTTGATACCGAGTTCCGCTCTTGCATTCCTTTATCTTCATTCATTGCAGAATAACTTGTTTTGCATTGCTTTTGATCTAATAGTAAGAGGTGCATGAGAACTAGAGAGCATAATGTGAAACCTGTTATCATCTATTAATATCACATTAAGGGAGGAATCGTCTCTGCAATTGCTAAAATACACAAAATATATTGCAAATTCTGTGGAATAATGTGCAAGAAAACTCGATACATTAGATTGAAATTACATAGTTACATTGAATTTACAATACCAAAATAATTAATTTGGCTCAAAAGAACTACACTATTTGTACTCCACATGAGCCTCTTCCTATTATGTCTCAATTACTTTTTACTCCTTTCACCACTCGCCAAGTTCCACATCTTCATTATCATCTATAGCATAAAGACTTTCTAAATGTTTGCTTTAATTTGATTGCAGCCATCTTATATTTGTTTCCCAGTTCCACTGCCTAAATTGCATTTGCTCCAGTGATCAAACTTTCCTTTGAGATGTTTTCCATCTTGCTTCACTGGAGCTTCTCCTCCACTAGTAACAGCTCCTTACAAGAGTGAAATGTTTAATTGTCAGCAGCACAAAGGCCCGTAAACATCAATGCACATGGATAATATATAATAAACAAAAATTAAAAATTACTTAATACTAGTACCTACCACAATACCATGAAAAAGCCCAAAGTCCAAAGATCATCCTTAGTTTGTAGGTTAATGTTGTGTATAGTTCAAGAACCCAGTGGTTGTTGGGAAGAAGCTATTCTCAAGGCTGCCAACTCTCAATCTTTGAGCGTGAGAATCACGCCCTCAGGCAAACTCTCACGCCCTCACTCTGATCAGAAATTTCTCACCTTCTGTGGTGAGAAATTCGGTGATCAACGAAAATGTCAAAACTCAGATAAGCTGCATGGTCCGCGGGTGTTGGAGAGCCGGGGCTGAGGGAGGGATGGGAGCAGAAGCAGCGGCGGGAACAGATGCGGGGAGCCGCGGCTGTGTGTGTTTGCCGGGGCTGCAAGTGTTTGCGGGGCTGACGAGTCGCTCGCTGCAGCTCCGGCCATGGAGCACTCCAGACAGTGCGAGAGACCCGGGCCGTCAGGGGCGTCGGAGGCGTTGCACCGCTGCCGCTACCACGAGAGTCTCTGTGCCGAAGGGACAGACTCTCAAAGGGAGGTGGAGAGAGAGAGAGGGGGAAGGAGACAGGGAGACAGTGGGGAGAGAGAGGGGGTGAGAGGAGAGAGAGGGGAGAGACAGAGGGAGCGTGAATGGAGTGAGAGAAGAGGGAGAGGGAGGGAGGAGAAGGGGGAGAGTGAGGTGGGAGGGGGGGGTGAGAGAGGGGTGAGGGAAAAGGGAAGAGAGAGAGGGGGGTGGTGGAGTGGGAGGAGAGGGTAGGAGAGAATGGGAGAGAGAGGGGGAAGGGAGGGGTGGTAAAAGAGAGGGGGAAGAGGGAGATAGGGGGGGACGGGTGAAAGAGAGAGATGGGGGGTGGGCAAAGAGAAAGAGGAGATAGAAACAGAGGAGAAAGAGAGAGGGGAGAGAGAGCAAGAGGGAGGGGGAGGTGGGAGGGAGAAATGGGGGAGAGAGAGAGAGAGAGAGGGTGGGGGATAGAGAGGGGGAGAGAGAGAGGGGAGGGGGAGAGGGTGGAGAGAGGGGGAGTGAGTCAGGGCTGCCAACTCCCATGCATTGAGCGTGAGAATCACGCATTTCGCCAAATTCTCACGCTGATCACAAATTTCTCCCGCTCTGTTGTGAGAAATTCTGTGATCAATGAAAATTTCAAAACTCATATCAACTGCATGGGCCGCGGGTGTTGGAAGCAGAAGCAGCGGCGGGGACAGATGTGGACGGGGAGCGGGGATGGCGAGTGTTTGCTGGGCTGGCGAGTCGTTCACTGCAGCTCCGGCCATGGAGCAGCCTCAGTGCAAGGCGTCGGAAGCGTTGCGCCGCTGCCGTGAGAGTCTCTGTGCCAAATTCGCCCAGGTGACCGGCATGGATCAGGCTGAGGCTCAGTGCATCCAGGAGGACAACCAGTGGCTGCTGGAAGTAAGTACCAAGCACTAGGTAGAAACGGTGGAAGACAGTGGACTTCAAATGGGGGTGGTTGGAGAAAGCATCCTGCTTGTCTGCTAGATTTTCACTTCCTGTAACTGCAGGAAAAATGTTCCCGTTGTTGGGGGTGTTCAGAACCAGGGGTCACAGTTTAAGAATAAAGGGGGGCCAGTTAGGACTGAGATGAGGACAAACTTTCTTCACACAGAGAGTTGTGAATCTGTGGAATTTTCTGCCACAGAAGGCAGTGCAGGCCAATTCACTGGATGTTTTCAAGAGAGAGTTACATTTAGTTCTTGGGGCTAACGACATCAAGGAATATGGGGAAAAAACAGGAAAGATGTACTGATTTTGGATGAATAGCCATGATCATATTGAATGGCAGTGCTGGCTCGAAGGGCCGATGGCCTATTCCTGCACCTATTTTCTATGTTTCTATGCTTGAGTATATGATCACTTGATTTTGAAGCATTCATGCATGGTGGAGGTATAATGTAGTCATAGAGTGAAAACAGGCCCTTCGACGCAACTTGCCCACACCCGCCAACATGTCCCAGCTACGCTACCTGCTTTTGGTCCATACCTCCAAACCTGTCCTATCCATGTATCAGTCTAACTTTTTCTTAAATGTTGAGATGGTCCCTGCCTCAACTACCTCCTCTGGCAGCTTGTTCCATACACCCATCACCCTTTGTGTGGATAAATTGACCCCGTAAAAGGTTACCTCTTACCTCTTAAAAAGTTACCTCTTAAAAATACTTCATACAAAAATTGAAATCATACTTCTACAATGCTCTAAAACATAATTTTAATACATCAAATTTCAAAAAGTTCCTATCCTGGGAGGGGGGACACCCTTCTTCCACACCCTCTCCCCACTCGGTTGCTCCACTCCCTCACTGGGTACGCCCAAGGCCAGTGATCAGTGATCGCTCCGCCTACCCCCTTACAAAAACGCTCCAATTCAATTTAAAGCATATATATTGCATTCAAGTGTAAGTTAAAAGACTCACTACAGTATGCACCATTTTGCACAATTTCAAGCTGAAAAATGCAAAAGTTCCGTACCAATGGGAGGGGCACCCCAATTCATACTGATTGTGGTCTGGCATTGAGGAAGTTGAGGATCCAGTTAAATAGGGACGAGCAGAGACCCAGTTTCCTGAGTTTGATGGCAAGTTGGAGGGGATAATGGTGTTGAACTCCCAAGCTGTAGTCCATGTACAGCAGAACACTATCATGGAAACTACTTTGCAAGCTTTTCTTTGTGTAATTAAACTCATCGTAGAGTTACATTAAGCCTTTGATTTTAGGAATATTGGCATCAGAAAATATATCAGTACTTTTAAATAAGGCTGTCTCTGACACCCTTATAAGAAAATGTACATTTTGCATGGATTTCAAAGGTTAAATCTATATCCAAAGCTTTAGGAACATGGAATCATTTCTGCTGAGAAATACAAGAAGAAGCATGTGATATTGCTTCCAAATAATTTTGAGGACTTGATGTATTTGTTTGTCCACTAACCTTTGGGACTACTAGTATATTTTGATTGCTTTATCAGCTATCAATAGACAGTAGAGTAGACCAAAATTTATTTTTGCGGTTTTTATGATGATATTTTTTTTATTTTTTGGTTAACTAATATCATGTCCATCGAGAATTTTCTAAAACAATTTCCTGCCATGTTTTCAGACCAAAAATGATAATGCTGCCTTAAACATAAACCAGAGTAATGAGCCAGTGCTAAAATCTCGAAAGTATGTTGATCAAAATTGGGCAAAATTAAATGCTAATTGGGCTCTTTGTATTCGAGTTCCTTTTTTTTTAAACTAACATGGAATTCAAGGCATTGATTTCGGGAGGGGGATATTTTGGGAGGGGGATAAAGGCAAATGAAGCAAAATACAAATGAAAGAGAGCAGGCTAGTTGACACAAGGCACAACCTTCCCTGACACATCGAGAATGAATAACTCATGTAAAGCAAACATATATATATATATATATTGTCCACATTAACTTTTCTAGTACTAATCGCACTTCACACCAGGCAGACACATTAATTTCCCATTCTACTAATTGGATTGTTCCCATTCCAATATTTCAATTATTATTTATTATCCTTTAAACAAACAACATAATAATTTTGGTGATGTGCAAAATTATTGATTCACATAAAGCAGTTTATCCTGACAGGAAAGAATAAGATCTTTTAAAAATATTTTTGATTGATGATTGCATAGCATTTGGTTGTTCTTTTACAATTTGTGTATTATTCATTTTTATTTGACAGGATTGAAGGTGCTTAAAAGTGAAGTATTAGCCTATTCAATAAAAGGTATTAATATGATATAATGTTGACCAGCAGAACTGGCAAATTGCTACCATTGCATCCAAAGAAGTGATTCAATTCCTTGTAAAAAGATTTAAAGCATTTTGCTGCAGATTTTAAGTCTTGCAAGTAAAATTGATAACTTTACGGAACATGGAATAATTGTTTTCAGCTAAAAAACATGTGGAGAGGCACGTGGTATTGTCTCCAAATAGTTTTGTAGATTGTCTTGGCATTGTTATTTAATTACTGTGGGAGCCATTTATGATTAGGCTAGCTACTGTTGGCATATTATATTATTTTGTCTAGATTTTTCTAGCAGTATTATTTTGGACATTTGCGGGTGGTCATTTGATGCATAGAGGGGCGTAACATATGGGCTTAGAGGACACGGAGTGATCAGACCAAGCACGGGGGTGGAGGATACACAATTCTCACAAGATCGGGGAGAACAGAAAGCTACAACTTGTATGAGAATTAGGAGAACCTGGTGTGTTCATCTCTTTGTTTGTACAACTACTCCAATAAAGAACCAATTAAACTGTTCTTTTTGGAAGCTCTGTTCTATTCGTTCTGCGTAAGATCATTCCTACTTACCTGTGTAGTAATGGCAATGGAAAAGAAGACACTGGAAAAGTTAGAAATTGCCATTATACTTAAGTGAAAACTTGCTCTATGAGTGAAACTGGAGCTTGTGAATCATTCAAATGGAACAAAGGATTGTTTTATTTCACAAGCCTGACATCCCCACTCCCGATCAACTGGATAAGGTCGCCACCTGCGCTAATCCAACTAATGAAGATTGAAAGCCTCGAAAGCTAACGGGCAGGGAGAGAGTGAGTACGTACAGCATTGCTTTATTGGAGAAGCTGTATTGGAATCTGAGCGATATCAGTTGTTTTGAAATACCAGCCGCAAGCATACGGCTTTACGCCAACGCGTTTCAAAGGGATAGTGAGCCAGTATGTCTAAGCTCAGTCTCAAGAGGGCGATGTTGGTCAGGATTCTGGAAAGGAAAGAAGAATCATTAAGCACACAAACAAAGGCTGGGAATTGTTTATGGAAAAGTGTCAGAAGTCAAGAAACTCGATATGTAAACAAGTTAACAAGTTAATTGAAAAGCTGAAGGAGCTAATGAAATCAGATGAAAATGTGAATGAAGTACAATCTAAACTGGTTCAATTAATCATGCTCTGTAAAGAAGTCAGAGAAAAGCACGAGTTGTTGATGAAAGTACCACTGAAAAGGAGCTTGAAAGGCAAAATCAGTGGTTTCAACAAAGAATGGAATCTTTTAATGGTTTTATACAAGATGTAGAGAGGTGGTTATCTGAAGTTGGACAGCAAACTACACACTCCATAGCTAAAAGTGCCATACAAAGGAGTGTTGTAGAATCAGAAGAAATTGCGGCCTACACCATCCTGAAGCTGCGGTCTCTGGTGGGGAAGAGCCGACTATGGACTGGCTCTGGACTCTGGTCCCGACCACGGGGGGAAATGGAGGAGGACTGGACAATTTTTGTGCCTTCCACCACAGTGATGAATGCTGTGGTGGATGTTTGTGTTAAATTGTTATTGTGTATTGTGTGTTCTTTATCATTGTATCGCTGCTGACATATTCATTTCACTTGCACTTTATGTGCAATGTGACGAATAAACCCATATTGTATTGTATTGTATTGTTTCATATGTCTCAAAACAAGCCACAAATCTAATTCTTCATTATGTGCATCTTCAACGGCCTCTGCTCGCTTAAAAGCTCAGGCAGAAAAGGATGCTCTTTTGGAACGGGCTGCCGCCATGGGCAAAAAGCACAAGCTTGAGACACAAGAAGAACAGTTGAATAGAGAAAAAGAGCAGTTGAAAAGAGAGAAAGAACAGCTGGAACTAGAGACGGAGCTGGCAGCAGCCAATGCTGGGATCAATATACTGGATGCCAAGAGATCAAGAGGAAGTGGGCACACAATGGGGAGGTGTCCACAGATCAAGAAAAAGAGGCACAGAGAAAGGATAGACTTGGAAAAGGGAGTTTGCTTCGGATGTTTGAAGGTAGGACACATGAACAAAGACTGCAAGAGTCATATGACTTGTGATGTGTGCAACCAAGATCATCCTGAAATATTTCACATTGAACAAAACAACAAGGAGAAGAAGCCGGAGCATACAGAACAGAATGAGAAGTCAATTGTGAGTAATGCTGTTCCCTTATGTGTGGGTATATGTGTGGGTATATTGGGGCTGGTGAAGAAACCTGCATCTTCTCCATTGTACCAGTACAAGTAAAGAGCCATAAGGGGGGCACGGTGTTGCAAATTTAGGATCATGGAAGTTCATCTACCTTTTGCACAGAAAGCTCGATGCGAAGGCTCAACATTACAGGACAAAAGACTAGTATTCTCTTGCGTACCATGAATCAAATTAAGCCTGTGATCGGTCATCATATCTCAGGTTTGGAAATATCTAGTCTGGACAAAGGCAACTGGCTGATGTGTTCACACATAAGACCATGCCTGTTTCTCAGCTAAACATACCCAGACCGGAAGACCTGATACAATGGCCTGACTTGAAGGATATCCAGATTCCTAAAATAGACTCTGGCATCGACCTACTCATCGGAACAAATGCTTCAAATGTATTGGAACGTTGGGAGCTGGTCAACAGCCAAGGGGGTGGACCATTTGCCGTGAGGACCCTACTGGGGTGGGTCCTCCATGGTCCCCTGAGAAGAGACAACGAAAGCAGGGATGTAAATAACAGCCCTGCCGCTGCTGTCAATCGATATCCATTGTAAACCTAGAGGAGATACTGGTCAAGCAATGACTTCAGTGAAAGAACCAGCAAGGAAATGTCCAGAGAAGAGATAGAATAGGATATTATGAATCGTTCAGCAAAGATAATAGATGGATACTATTGTCTAGACTTACCTTTCAAACAAGAAAGCGTTAGCATGCCAAATAACTGCTGCATTGCAGAGCAACTTATCCAGAGCCGGAAACGCAGGTTTGGCAAGAATAAGAAATTTAATGATGAATATACATCCTTCCTCACAGAAATGATTGACAATGGTTATGCTGAAATGGTACCAGTGGACCAGCTGAATCGAGGTGATGGAGAACGCTGGTACATCCCTCACCACGGGGTGTATCACTCAAAGAAAGGAACCTTAAGGGGGGTCTTTGACTCTGGAGCAGTCTTCAAAGGAACATCACTTAACTGCCAACTGCTGCAGGGTCCAGACCTGACTAACTCACTTATTGGAGTTCTCATCAGATTCAGACAAGAACCGGTTGCTTTGATGGCTGATATTAAAGCAATGTTTCATGAGATCAAGGTATCAGAAAAGCATATTGACTATTTGCGATTCCTGTGGTGGCCTGAGGGCGATGTGCAGCAGGATCTTGTTGAATACCGGATGAAGTTACATCTATTTGGAGCAGTGTCGTCACCAAGTGGTCCAGTCACATACCTCAGCGGAGATGCGACTTTCTCCAAGTCGCATTTTCGCCTCCCCCGCGGCCTAACAACTTGGATTGGTGCGGCCTTTCCTGGAGACGGTCCAGAGCTTCAGCAGCAGGAGCGGCACGGACTTCCATCGCAGAGCCAGAAGACAGGCCTGCTGACTTTAACATCATGAAGCCGCTGTCTGCGATTCGGGCACTCCAAGCGTGTGTGTTTCATCCATCCCGACGTCGGAGCTTTGATCATCTGGACGAGAGGGCCTGTACATCGGGCCGTCCGTAGCGGTGACTGCAGAGGGTCAAGGAGGAAGACTGGCCCCAAGCACGGGTGTACAAAAGGAGGAAGACTGACTGATCTGTATTGCTTTCCATCACAGCGATCACTGTGGTGGATGTTTATCTTAAGTTCTATCGTTCTTTCAATTGTGTTGTGTTATTTTAATTGCATGGCTGCATGGTAACTCGAATATCACTGTACCTTAAATGGTGCATGTGACAATAAATGTGAATTTGAATTTGAATTTGAAACTTTGCATTGAGGAAGACTGCTGAAGACAAGAAAACTCACTTTCCATCAGAGGTGACAGACTCAGTAAAGAGCCTGTCCCACTTAGGCGACTTTTTAGGCGAGTGCCACATGTTCGCTGGTGATTCTCCTTTGTGGTCGCGAGGAGTTCCTGCATTCTGGGAACTAGTCGCGGCCTCAGTATGGTCGCCGCATATTATTCAACATGTTGAAAAATTTTCTGCGACCAAAAATTGGTTGCCATGGAGAAAATCGATAATCCTGTAGTCGTAGGTGCAGTTGTAGTGGGGTCGCCATGTAGTTATACGTAGTCGAGGTAGTCGTAGGTAGTTTTAGTTAATCGCCTTTGCTGACTGGTCATTTTCATTGGCTCATTGGGGAAAAAAAAGTAAGCACGAGTTTTCAGAACAAAGGAAAACCGACCGATAATGTTAAATGCCCGCCGAACTTCACATCTGGGTATCTTTGGCTTATTAAAAGTTGTCTGGCTTCTTACAAGTGTCTCCACTCCTTCTCCACTCCTCCCCCCTTCTCCCCCTTTCTTGTCTTCCCCCCTACTCTTTTAAAGGACTTGCTGTACACTGTGCTAGCCGTCTTAACCTTCCTGTTCATCGCGGTGTGTGTCTGTATTACGTTACGTATTACGCAGAGCTCCCCCCGCTTGCCCCCACTTTTGCAGCCCTTAAAGAATAACTTCTATGTAGATGATTGTTTAAATTCCATGCCTTCAGAAAAGGAAGCAGTTCGAGACCTGACTTCCCTCTGCCAAATGGGAGGAATCATGTTGTCAAAGTGGATCAGCAACAGCCGTGCTATATAGCTGCTGGTGTACATATAGTGGCTGGTGTACATATGGTGTACATATAGCTGCTAAATTTGTATAAGATAATTATAAGCAGTTGAATAAGGGGTGGGAATTAATAAGCTTTGGCTTCTTCCTGCTCCTTTTCGGATACATATGATTTCATTTATTTATAGATATTGTTTATAACACTTTATAAATATTCTTGATTTGTTTATTGTATGCTGTTTCACACTTGCTTTTTATTATTTTATTCTGTTCGAAATAAAAAATTAAAAAAAAAAAAAAAAAAAAAAATATTGGCAACCATTCCACAAGAAAACAGAGCCAAGGAGACCAGGGAGTTGGACTTGGGCTTGGACAAAGACAGTCTTCCTATGGAAAGGGCACTGGGATTGCACTGGTGCATTGAAACAGATGTGTTTAAGTTCACAATTGCTGTACAGGAACGACCATACACACGACAGGGCATTTTGTCCGTGGCTAGCTCTATATACGACCCTTTAGGATTTCTAGCATCATTTACCATGTGGGAGGGGAGGGTGGGCTCACAAAATCCCGGATCCGGCTCCGACCGCACTCCTAGCTCCAGGACCCGGCTCCGGACTCACTCAGCTGTTCCAGTCCCCAGCGCCTGTCGCGCTCACAGCCCCCGCCCGCGAACACAGCCCGCCCCAGCCCGCAAACACAGCCCTCCCCCGCCCGCGAACACAGCCCACACTCCGTTGCTTCAGCTTAATTCTCGGCGGCTTCTGGATGGGCGGCTTCAGGACGTGCTCACGGACTCAGTCCCGCCTCCGGGGATTTATTCTCCAGTGGGTGCCGGAAGAGACGTTACCTTCATGGTGACTGACAGACGAGAAGACCAATCTGCTGATATCACGATTTTTTAAACCTTCATAACTTTTGTAATCTTCCATCGATCGGAACAAAACTTGGTGGCTTGGAGCAGAGGCGAACAGTGAGTAAGGTGGCAAAAAAATCCTAGCAATATAGGGTACCATTTTTGTGCAAATTTAAAAACAACACAGACCTGTCAAGATGAGAGTTTTATTACTAGTATAGATAGATACCGGAAATAGAAGGTGCATAAATCTTTAGAGGACATATTGCAAAGGTAGTTGGCGACATATATTAGACTTTGAACTTTATAAACTAACAGGGCTGAGTGCAAACAAAGTGAAGTGATAATTAACATTTATTAAGCTTTGATTAAGACATAACTGTGGTATCACATCCAGATGTGGACACTGCACTGCAGGAGCAATGCAGAGATCCTTGGGAGAGTGCAGAAAGATCGACAAGGGACTTTAGCCACATAGTAAAGTTAAAGAAGTTGAGCTTATCTTTCTTCAAGTGGAGGAAATTATAAGGACATTTGATAAAGAAATAGCAAATTTCAGCAGGTGAAAGATAGATGAAGAAAAGGTGTTCCTTTCAGCTAATGGTACAAGGACAATGCACACAATTAAAGGTTTTGAGAAAGAGGACAGGGGGAAAGCGAGGAAGATGGGTATTTTTGCACATCAATTGGTAATGACTTGTTGCTCACTGCTCGGAGAATGGTGGAAGCTGTTTTCATCATTAATTGAAGTCATTTCATGTGCTGCTTAATAAATGCTCTTGGGTATCTAAAATTCCCAATGTAATGAATAAAAAAATATTACAGAACATTTTATGCCACTAGTTTCTCAGGAAGATTACTGAGATACTAATTTTAAAAGCCTTCATGTTCATATCTCACACAAATAGAATATTATCAATTAAAATAAATGATCTTGCATAGATCATTAACTGTTCACCATCTGGTGAAATAAATATTTTTTCTCTACCTTGTTGAACATGTAAAATGTCTACAGGATTGTGATAAATGCTTTGTTATTTCAATGGGAACTGCTCATTGTTGTTGGGTTCCCTCATAATACTGGATACCAGCTATGCCTAGCTGCACTTCTCGAGATTTTAAACTCGTCATGTAAAGACAATAAATATGACTGATGTTCATTGAATTATGTGGCATAATGCCATTTTTTTTTGTATGCTACAAGCAGGCAGTGAGGGAGAAAAGACCAAGGATCATAAGCTGAACCAGCTTATCTATCATATAGTCGTGACAATTCTGTGTATGGAGATAGAAACTCAGATGACATTCCTTTATTGTATGAAATTGAACATACACTATTGCTCATCAAATCATTCTTGGATTCCAGAATGTTGCACAAGCTAATAGCTAGAACTGAACATTTTAATGTCAAGATTGCCTTGCTTTACGATATCTGAAAATATTTTCTAAGAAACCAAATCAGTATTTATTTATTAGAAATAAAATAAATGGTTGGTAATGATTTCAATTCATCTGCTTTTTCTTAAGCCAGGTCATTTCTTTCCTGGAATGTTCCAAAATTTGATTTCAATTCTTAACAATGTCCATTCAGAAATAAAAGGGAGGATATGATCCCTATTGTGTCTGATTTCCGTGGACAGAAATAGAAATCCGAGCCCACTGCCAGACTCAACTCATTATCAGGAAATAACCGAGACGTGTGCATATGTGCATTACGATGGGAGTAATACCAACTCCATTATTTTTGAGACAATGTCTCAGGAGTTGGAAACAAATCACTTTAGAAAAGTGAGACGGGTGAAATCTGCAATTTTTTAAATCTTTATTTCTAGTTCATCCAATTGCTTTGGTTTTGTTCAACTGTTCGAGGAGTAAAGATGGTGAATTATTACCCAAGTCATTTTTTTTTAAAATTTGTACTTCCAGGATTTTGCACAAGCCAATACTCAGAACACTGAACATTTTCAGGAAATCAAAAAATATCAAGATGCAGCGCAAAAATTGAACCTTCAGCTAAATGCTGTAACAGAACAAAAGAATAATGGTAATGTCCTCCTTGTCAATCATTTTTCTCTCTGTAGAAAGAGAACTTAGAAAAGACAATGGCATGCATTGAAACTCTGGGAAAGCACTGCAGTGTGTCTGTTTCCTGCAGGTAAGGGCTGTGGGATGCCATAGTGATTTTAAACAGGGAACTTCATTTAAACAAATCTGGCTCACTTCTTGCCTGGAATACACATGAAGAGATTGCACAACTAGCAACAAATGAAAATCAGTATGGCCCTTGGCTGACAATTGGTTTCCTGTTAAGTGACCAGGAGACTATTTTGGGAGCAAGCAGTTTTTCAGAGTTTAAGGTAGACGGCTGTTACTAGTTGTTCTGGTCCCATGAAGAAAAGATTAATATCTACCTTATGTTTGACTTACATCTACCTTGTGTTTGATTTATATCTATCTTATGCTTCTGCCTGCATGGAAATTACGGCATGATGGAGGGCAGGAAGGTTTGGGGATGTAAGGAAGAAGCAGATGGACACAAAAAGCTGGAGTAACTCAGCGGGACAGGCAGCATCTCTGGAGAGAAGGAATGAGTGATGTTTCGGGTCGAGGACCTTCTTCAGACTGATGGCAGGGGAGTGGACGGGACAGAGATAGAATGTAGTCGGAGACAGTAAGACTGATGGGAGAACTGGGAAGGGGGAGGGGATGGAGAGAGAGGGAAATCAAGGGCTATTTGAAGTTAGAGAAGTCAGTGTTCATACCGCTGGGGTGTAAACTAGCCAAGCAAAATATGAGGTGCTGTTCCTCCAATTTGCACTGGGTCTCACTGACAATGGAAGAGGCCCAGGACAGAAAGGTCAGATTGGGAATAGGAGGAGGAGTGCTGAGCAACCGGGAGATCAGGTAGGTTAAGGCGGACTGAGCGGAGGTGTTCAGCTAAACGATCGCCGAGCCTGCACTTGGTCTCGCCAATGTACAGACGTTGACACCTGGAACAGCAGATACAGTAGATGAGGTTAGAGGAGGTGCAGGTGAACCTCTGCCTCACCTGGAAAGACCGTCTGGGTCCTTGGATGGAGTCGAGAGGGTGAGGTAAAGGGACAGGTGTTGCATCTCCTGCGGTTGCAGGGGAAAGTACCTAGGGAGGGGGTAGTTTGGGTGGGAAGGGACGAGTTGACCAGGGAGTTGTGGAGGGAGTTTTTTAGGTAAGGCAGAGGTTCACTTGCACTTCCTCCAACCTCATCTACTGTATCTGCAGTTCCAGGTGTCAACTTCTATACATCGGCGAGACCAAGCACAGGCTCGGCGATCATTTAGTTGAACACCTCCGCTCAGTCCGCCTTAACCTACCTCAGCACTTTAACTCCCCCACCCATTCCCAATCTGACCTTACTGTCCTGGGCCTCCTGCATTGTTAGACTGAGGCCCAGCACAAATTGGAGGTACAGCACTTCATATTTTGCTTGGGTAGCTTACACCCCAGCAGTATGAACATTGACCTCTAACTTCAAATAGCCCTTACTTTCCCTCTCTTTCCATCACCTCCCCCTTCCCAGTTCTTACTGTCTCTGTCTTACCAGTCTTACTGTCTCTGACTACATTCTATCTCTGTCCCACCCCCTGACTCCCCTGACCTGAAACGTCATTCATTCCCTCTCTCCAGAGAGTCTGTCCCGCTGAGTTACTCGAGCTTTTTTGTGTCTACCTTCGATTTAAACCAGCATCCTTGCAGTTCTTTCCTACACTCCTGGCATCAAGGGGAAATATTTATCAATTATCTTCCTTCTCACCTAACATCAGAAATAAGAGTATTCATTAATGATGGTACAATATTTAATTTAACTCGTAATATCTCAGCAAATGAAGCAGTTTGTATCTGCATGTTGAAATAACTGGTCGACATGGACTCTGCACTCAGTTAAAAAATGATGCCACAGGATGCCAAGCAATTACTTCCTCCAGAACCCATTGATTTTTAATCTCATTATCATAATCAAAACTTCAAACAATAACACCTTAGGACAGATTGGCCAACCCAGGTACATAAATACTGAGGTCTGGGTGGGAGGAGCAATGACTTCTTCCCACCCTGCCTCTGCACTTTGTGTCTTTTTTTTGTAAACCTGCATTTGCAGTACCTTGCCTCTGCATAAATACTGTTTGTAAGAGCAGGTCAGAGGTAGGGTACCCTTTGTTGAATGACCCAGTTCCCTATGCCTCAAAGAATTTTCAACTTCTACAAAACCGGCATAGGCTGCGGGCCGAGCATCAAAAATGTGTCTAGAAATCAGTTTTCGTGACCCAAGTCACAGAACTACATGAAATATTCCACAGATTTAGATGAAATACAATTGAGAAGGATGTCATGACTCGTCATTGCCAAAAGTTGCACATTAATTAATTAAACTAATTAGAAAATTAGATCGGGGAAGTAAGCGCCATCTAGTGGTCAATGCCCATATTACACCATAGGCAGCCTATTTCCGTGTTGCAGTCCATTTACACTTTATATTATTATACCAACTTGTAAATATGACTGTAATCATATATAATTAAGTATAATTATATTATATAAAAATAATATGATGAATATAATTGTGAGTGTTTTTTTTTTAATGACACTGTCGCAGAGGTCCTGCTCCTGAACCAGCCTAATTAATGGTTAGGGCAGTTCTTGTGGGTTCCTCCCTTTACTGAACCCCACTGACTGCCAGGGAGTATTTTACATCTTTTCATGTTTAATATTATGTAAGACAATATTGACATATCAATGAGGAAATTAAACATGTATGCATGTCCAGGTAGATGGGATGGCAAGTCTGCAAATTATCAAATTAGTGTTCATTAAAGCACAGTGCATGTCCACACAATACACTTTTGTGTGGACAGGCTCTGAAGAGTGGAGGGGCAGAAGCTTCAGAAAAAAAAAATCTCATAGTCATTAAGTGTGCATGGACTTCAATTCATAAAATTTCAACCTCTTCTTAATGTTAATGAGAATAACAATAGGTTACTACCATAGATAAATTAGTTCAAGTTCACATACACCAATTCATTTCTACAGAAACATCAACCATTTCAACCATTTCTCACTCCAATGGAAGCCAATATCCCTCCGTTTTTATCCCGTGGTCGGGGCCTGGAAATTGGCTGCTGCGGATGGCACTATGTGCAGCCTCCCCCCCCCCCCCCCGAGGAGATGATCCAAACACACCTCGCGGTTCCACGTTCGCGAATCAGACGCTTCTTAATTGAGACTGCGGCTTCACTATATTAAGTACCTAGGCCCCGCGGTCGGAGCACTTTTTCCCGGTACGTTATCGCAGGCAGCTCCGAAATTAGATGTCAAAGACTTATTACACTACAACAAGCTGGCATTAGTGAAAATGTTTAATTTACCTTGTGTTATGGATACACATAGTTTAGGCCCTCAACTTCATGAATGAGTGAGTGATTGAATTAATTATGAGTGAGTGAATGAGTGAGTGATTGAGTGAGTGAATGAGTGAGTGATGAGTGAATGTATGAGTGATGAGTGAGTGAATGAGTGAGTGATGAGTGAGTGAATGAGTGAATGTATGAGTGAATAATGAATGATTGAATGAATGAATGATTGATTGATTGAATGAATGAATGAATGAATGATTGAATGAATGATTGAATGAATGAATGAATTGAATGAAATGAATGAATGATTGAATGAATGAATGAATGTACAGCCTCCAAATCTCATTTGTTCACATTATAAAAGGGTGCAATTAAATTAATTAAAGTCCATACAGATTAATTTTCATAAATTCAGACTTTAGATCTTACCTTTCAGTTTGAGTTGATTCACAAAGTTTCACTGGTTTCACTACTTTGTGTTGCAGCATCTCAGCAGAGACTGCTTTCAAGACTTTCTTCCACTCTATCCACTTAGCAGTACATTCTTCAGACTTCTTAATGCTTTTCTCACTAAATTCAATTACCCTGCTGCAAGTTTCCACGACATGTATCCCACAGAACTAGAAAGAACCTTCATCGGAATCTCCAGTAAAACAGGCATCAGTGAAGTCCTCTCAGCCATGTTGTGTGCTCCCTGCCTAGCTAGCCTGAAACAAAGCGCGTGATTGGCCAACTGGCATACAACTCAATGTTAAACGTGCTTTGATTGGACTAAAAATACCCAAAAATTTTCTGGTTTTTCTCTAATTTAATAAAAATGTGCAAGTCTTGTTCATGACGAGTTTCAGGGGTGATTTATATAATATTTTTACACAATATGTGAAAATTTCATTTAGTTCTGTGACTTGGGTCACAAAACACTGGAATAAAGCTCCTCGGCCCACAGCCTAGCAGTAATGCAGTGGAGTACTTTCCACTTGCCAGGATGAGTGTAGCTCCAACACTTAAAAGCTCGATTCAGACAAAGCAGCCCATTTGGTTGGTACCCCATCTGCCAAACTATTTATTTTCTCTGTCACTTGCACACTGTGGCTACAGTTTCTACAACCTAAGAAACATACTGCCATCACTCTGACAGCATCTCCCAATCTGTAAGCTGGTCTATCTGAAAGGATAAGGAGAGTAAGCAGATGAGAATACCACTTGAAGGTTTCCTCCGTCGCGGGAGTGCCTTCAACACAACTGCAGTGGTTCAACCAAGGTAGCTCACCTTCCCATTGTCAATTACTGAAGTGCAATAATTGCCGTCCTGGTTAGTGGCAAACAGGTCCTGGCCAATGAATAAATATTATTTTTAAATCTAGGTTGTTTCATATCAAAATTCAACAAGTGCATTATCTTTAAATATGTGTAAATAAGAGGACTTTCCACCTTGGAGCAGGATTGATGGCAGATTGCTGTCCTTCCTCAGTTAAAACCAGAGGTGAATGGGTTCAATAACATATTTAACATCCCCTTACCCAACCCCACCCATTGTTGCAAGTTAAATTGTTTCTCAGTATTACTCCTGAGATGTAAACAATGTAATTAAACATGAATACTTTTGATGTATAATAATTACATTGAATGATCACAAATAAATCTCTGGTTCCCATTGTATATGTTTTTTTAAGAATTGATGCCGCATATTTAACAGCTGTATTCTCCACTCATTGCTACATAATGAAATCAGGAAAAAGTTGGCGATGTAATGGAATGCTCTTTACCTGCATGAAATGCAGTTCTAATAACACAAAGGACATTTCGTAGCTTCCATGACAAAGTAAAATACATACTTTGCTCCTCGTGTACTACCTTTAACAGTGACTTCCTTTAATCACTGATGATCCTGGACTACAGTGTATACCATATCCTAATGCACTGCAGCAATTCATGAAGACTTCCACAGCATATCCTAAACTTGTGATCTTTATTGATTACAAGGTGCTTGGGAACGTACGTATTTGCAAGCCACTTTCCATACATCATTGAAGTAGATTTCTAATAATCCTTTATGGTCACAGAAGGTTTGCAGATGTCTTTTTTGCCTTATGCTGGAAAAAATAAATCAAATTGATTAAAGGATTTCAGATATTCCCCATCCTGTAATCAATATTGTGTCCCTCTTCTATTATAATGTTAAAATGCTCGTTTCAATCTTTTTCCTGCTGATTCTTTTCTCAACTGCTGTTTTGAAAATATGTATGTGAGAATACATCACTTATGATTGTGCCAAACTCTTTCAAAGTGTTCAGTAACATTTTAAACTTTAACCTCACTTAAAGAGCTAACACATTTGGAGAAGATTGTCCAAAGCTTGCAACTTGACAAGGCATCTGATTTACAAAAATACCAAATGGAGATGACCCGGCTGGAACAACAGATCATGAAACTGGAAAATGATCTCCGCAACTGTCAAAAACTCTACAACCAGCAAGGGCAGGTAAGCAGAGTTAATACGGTTATTCCATTAGCTACTCTGAAATGAACATAGAAAGTAATACATTGAAATGAAAAAAAAAACAATTATTTGAAACTGCAAAGAGGTAAAACTGTATCTCCTGACCTAGGCAATACATTTCACTGGTTGCATTCGCGAATCCATGTCAGTATTTTCCCCCAGGCCAACCACCTTCAGCATGGAAGTTGTAAGTACACTCAGCAGGCTCTGGTGATGGGGAAGCCGCACTGTTTCTATGCCCAACATCAGACTCCTGAAACAAGCAAATTCCAGAGAGTCAGGGGGCAGATGCGAGTGCAGTCGCTGTTATTGAGGAGAAACTGCTTAGAAAGCGCTGAAAGTGGATAGGACACCTGGACCAAATGGACGACCCCCCTGGGTTCTGAAAGAGATAGCTGAAGAGATTGAGGAGGCATTAGTAATGATCTTTCAAGAATCATAAAAGTCAGGAATGGTTCCAGGAAACTCACAAATGTAACCACTGTTTATGAAGGGAACGAGGCAAAATAAAGGAAATTATAGGCCAGTCAGTCTGACTTCTGTGGTTGTTAACATTATTTAGGATGAGGTTTCGGGGTACTTGGAAGCACATGATAAAATAAGCCAATGTTAGCATGGTGTTGTTAAGGGGAGAGATCTTGCCTGACAATTGGTTGGAGTTTTTTGAGGAGGTAACAAGCAGGGTAGACAAAGGAGAGTCATTGGATGTTATTTACTTGAATTGTCAGACCTTTGATAAGGTGTTGCATGGGAGGCTGCTAAACAAGATAGGAGCCCATGGTATTAGAGGCAAGGTACTCGCATGGATGGAAGATTGGCTGTCTAGCAGAAGGCAAAGTGTGGGAATAAACGGGGCCTTTTCTGGTTGGCTGCCGATGATTAGCAGTGTTTCATAGAGGTCGGTGTTGGGTCTGCTGCTTCTCGCATTACATGTTAATGATCTGGATGATGGAATTGATGGTTTTGTGGCCAAATTTGTGGATGATATGAGGATAGGCAGAGGGGCAGATAGTGTTGAGGAAGCAGGGAGGCTGCAGAAGGACTTAGACAGGTGGGAAGAGTAGGCAAATGGAATAACAGCGTAGCAAACTATACAGACGTGCACTTTGGTAGAAGGAATAAAGGTGTAGACTACTTTCTAAGTGGGAGAGGATTCAGAAATTAGCGGTGTAAAGGGACTTGGGAGTGCTGGTGCAGAGTTCCCAAAAGGTTCATTTTCAGGTTGAGTTGGCAGTAAGGAGGGCAAATGCAAGGCTAGCGTACATTGTGAGGGCACTAGAATATAAAAACAAGGATTGAATACTGGAGCTTTGTAAGGCACTGGTGAGGCCACATTTGGAGTATTGTGAGCAGTTTTAGCTGAGGAAGGATGTGCTGGCTTTTGGGGAGGGTACAGAGTAGGTTTATGAGGATGATCCTGGGACGATTGGGTTAATGTATGAGGAGCGTTTGAAGGCTCTCGGCCTGTACACTCTTGAGTTTAGAAGGATGAGAGTTGATCTCATTAAAACCTACCAGATGATGAAAGGCCAGGAAAGGAGTTTCCAGTAGTGGGACAGTCAAGAACCAGTGGACACAGCCTCAGAATGATAAAAACATACCTTTAGAATGGAGATGAGGAGGAATTTGTTTAGCCAGAGGGTGGTGCATCGATGGAATTCATTGCAATAGGTGACTGTGGAGGCCAAGACATTGGGTATTTTTTAAAAGGAGATTGATAAGTTCTTGATTAATAAGAACGTCAAGGGTTATGTCATGAAGGCAGAAGAATGGGGTTGAGACGGAAAAATAGATCAACCATGATTGATTGGCGGAAAAGACTCGATGGGCTGAATGGCCTAATTCTGCTCCTATCTCTTATGTTCTCTGCCAAGACAAGCGGACAAAGTTTACAATTCAAGGATATTCTCGAAACTTTCTTAAACAGAGTACAGGGAAGCACAACAAAAATGCCAAACGTAGTGCATCACCATCTGCACTATGAGAGGAGATGGTGCCCCATCAAGAACCTGCAGACCCACCTATGACTTAATCTGCAGATCCCACATTGGCCTCATCAATCACCTTAATCACCTCAAAACCCACCCATTCAGATTGGAGTCATTGTCCTCCCTTAGAGACTATCTAAAATGATTTATTGTGATATTATTGGAGGTGGAATTTAACTTCCATGCATTACAGTGGCGTTTAGCAGAATGTACATAAGAAAGAAATCTACTCAAATGTCTTCCCAGCCAACACAGATATAAACACAATATTGCAATACATTTGAGAATATTTTCAAAACATTAATTAATCTTAATGAACGTAGATTTAAAATAATTCCCTCATATTAATGCTAGCTGCAAATACAAAGAAAATATGGAGATTTACAAGGATGTATTTTAGTCCCAAAGGCAGAATCTCTCCTCTACGTGTTACCAATGAGTGGGGTCAATCTGCCTGTGGTTGCCAGTGCTTTCATTAGTCCAGTTGCGGGAAAACCGGCTGCATAACTAATTTATTCAGGATTCTAACCTCTTTAGCAATGTGTGTTGCCCTCCCTTGAGAGTTATTCTAATCCAGCCTTTGCTTATCTAATGATGTGGAAAAAGTCATTAGCAATTTAGCATAAACATTGGTCAAAGCTGATAGGAGCTTGAGGCAATTTGTGACTGATTTGCTATCCTAAAAGTTTCATTTATAATTACCCAGTAATGTAATACAGTGGGAGTTTTGTGGCGTGAAATAAAATTAACACACGGTGTGCTTTTTAAAAAATATATATAGTTTTATTATATACAATAACTTAGTCGGAATGAAAATATTCTACTTACATTTCAGAAACCTAACTGAATATTACGATAAAGGACATGTGACAAGAGGGAAAACTAATAATCAAACCTTTCTGTTTAATAAGGCCTTCTTATTAAAAATGATTAATAGCTTTTTGTTTTAAAATGTCGGCTTTCAACATAATCTCAGCCGCAAAATTTATTTCAATCATTCCTATTAAGTTAATTAATTTGCTGCTGTTGGTTCATATTTCAGGGCCATAAGTTAGATCTGCTGGTGGGAGCCTTCATCATCAGCCTGGAGATGTATTCTTAATTCAGTTCTACAGTGGTAGATGTGGTGTTTGAAGATGTATAGTCACTTTGATGTTTCTTATTTAAGCTTTAATGCAGCCTCTGATGGGTACGATCAACTTTTGATCCAAGTGATTAAGCACAGGTTTTGGGCTGCTTAAATAATGCTCTTAGAAGTGAATTTCCACTGTACACACACTCACCATGGTTTCTTCCAAAGGCAATACAGAAGAGAGATGACCTCTTGAGAAAGTCCGAAGCCGACCTGCTCCAGGCTCGTGATTGTATCAAAGGGAAGGTAAGAGAAATTGAGAAACAAGGCAGCGTGGTGAAAGCCCTAACAATGGATCTTCAGAGGCTGGAAAAGGAAATGCAGCAAAAAGAAAATGATAACAATACCATCAAGTCTGAGAGAGAGCATCTGAAACAGGAACTACAAAAGACCAACAAACAATGTAGAGAATTCGGTAAGGCATGCTGGAATTTGGTGGAATGTTTCACACTGTAACATTTATGATGCAATATCTCATTAACATACTACATATTTATTCCAAGGTACACAAAAATGCTGGACAAACTCAGCGGGTGAGGCAGCATCTATGGAGAGAAGGAATAGGCAATGTTTCGGGTCGAGACCCTTCTTCAGTCGTGAGACTCCTCTTCCGTCTGAAGAAGAGTCTCGACCCAAAACGTATGGAAACTTCTCTCCATAGATGCTGCCTCACCTGCTGAGTTTCTCCAGCATTTTTGTCTACCTTCGATTTTTCTAGCATCTGCAGTTCTTTCTTAAATATATTTATTCCAAGTTGCTTGTCAAAAATATCTGTTTTGTTATTGCTACATCTGGATTATTTAATTACACCTTACATTTCCCAGAAGTTTTTTTTTCTGCGTGCTTATTTTTAAATGACTTAAGGTTCTGCTTGCAGGTTTTTCATTATTTTTTCCACTTCAGCGAATTAATCAATTTCTAAAAGAGTTCATACCTAATATCTCTCTGCAGCAACCTAATCTTGCTACATTTATCAGTGACACAAGTGAAAGGCCAGACTTAGTCAGGAAAACCAGCCAGCAAACTTCTGGATTGCGCAGTTAACACAAAGATCCAGCAGATGCCTCACTAGCATCTCATCCTCCAGCTTCTTTCAGAATGTATTAAGTATTATGAAGTTGCAACCCTGTAATTCTGTAATTATAGATCTTGACTACATCAAATAGTGACCAGTCAGATCATTCCAGTCTAAATATTCTTCAAACAATTTGGTAAATCATTATTACTACTAAATAAATTTGCTTGTACTGAAAGTTTACTTTAAGAAGAGTGAAATATGATTATTTCTGTTTATATGGGGGGCTGTACATTCAGGAGGGGAGAGATTAGAGTGGGTAAGGGGAGTGGAAAAATTGAGGCGTTGATGTCTACTCACTCTACACCTCCATCCCCCACCAGGAGGGTCTTAAAGCCCTCTGTTTCTTACTCGGCAGAACCAACCAATCCCCGTCTACTAATACTCTCCTCCACCTAGCGGAGCTGGTCCTTTGACTCCTCCCATTTCCTCCAAATCCAAGGCGTATCGCCGAACAATCCTTATTCGAGGCGTACTGTGGCCCTACCCCCAAACTCTACCTCCGCTGCATTAACGACTGCATTAGTGCTACCTCCTGCACCCATGCAGAACTCACTGACTGCATCCATTTCACCACAAATTTCCATCCGGCATTCAAATTGACCTAGATCATTTCCGACATCTCCCTACCGTTTCTAGGCCTCACTATCTCCATCGCAGATAAAAGACTACTGACCGACATCTACTACAAACCCACTGACTCCCATGGCTATCTGGACTACACTTCTTCCCACCCTGCTTCCTGTAAGGACTCTATCCCCTACTCCCAATTCCTCCGTCTACGCCACATCTGCACCCAGGATGAGGCATTCCACACCAGGGCATCAGAGATGTCCTCATTCTTTAGGGAACGGAGGTTCCCCTCTTCTATTATAGATGAGGCTCTCACCAGGGTCTCCTCTATATCCCGCAGCTCTGCTCTCACTCCCCATCCCCCCACTCGTAACAAGGACAGAGTCCCCCTTGTCCTCACCTTCCACCCTACCAGCCATCGCATACAACAGATAATCCAACGACATTTTCGCCACCACCAACGGGATCCCACCACTGGCCGCATCTTCCCATCTCCTCCCCTTTCTGCTTTCCGCAGAGACCATTCCCTCCGTAACTCCCTGGTCAATTTGTCCCTTCCCACCCAAACTACTCCTTCCCCGAATACTTTCCCTTGCAACCGCAGGAAATGCTATACTTGTCGCTTTACCTCCCCCCTCGACTCCATCCAAGGACGCAAGCAGTCTTTCCAGGTGAGGCAGAGGTTCACCTGCACCTCCTCCTACCTCACCAATTGCATCCGCTGTTTCAGGTGTCAACATCTCTACGTCGGCGAGACCAAGCACAGGCTTGGCGATCGCTTCACCCAACACCGCTCAGTTCGCACTTTATTTCTTTTAATTTCAAATACACTTAATTCGAGAAATAAATATATACAATACATGATCATTACAAAACTCCATCCGACATTCTCGGAGACTATACATACATTCAATACAGTTTCCCCAAATCACAATTTTACCCCACACCTTTGCCACTCATGTGGCCCACTGGCGTGGAATCCCTTCCCTTATTTTGAGGGGCGTCTCCATCACACCCTGCCCCCCATGTTCAGCAGTGGAAAGAACCTCGACTGTGGTCCTCTCCCACCGAGCCTCTGCACCAAGCTTCAGTGTGTCCCTCAGCACGTACTCCTGCAGTTTGCAGCAGGCCATTCGGCAACATTCCCTGTCGGACATCTTGCTCCGCTGGGTAGTCGCACTAACAGTTCGCACTAACCAACCTGATCTCTCGGTGGCTCAGCACTTCAACTACCCCTCCCATTCCAAATCCAATCTTTCTGTCCTGGGCCTCCTCCATGGCCAGAGTGAGGCCCAGCACAATTTGGAGGAACAGCACCTCATATTTCGCTTTGGTAGTTTGCACCCCAGTGGTAAGAACATTGACTTCTCCAATTTCTGATAGTCCCCCTTTCACCTCTCCTTCCCAGCTCTCCCACAAGCCTTCTGTCTCCGCCTCTTCCTTTCTTTTTCCCGCACCTCCCCCCCTCCGACATCAGTCTGAAGAAGGGTCTCGACCCGAAACGTCGCATATTCCTTCTATCCATAGATGCTGCCTCATCTGCTGAGTTTCTCCAGCATTTTTGTCTATCTCCTAATTAAAGGTACACACACTATCTTGCCTTCTTCACAATAGACCCAGGTGCTCTGCAGTTGGTAAGAATCAATAAAACGGCAAATGTTGGAAACACAAAATAAAAACAAAAAAGTATGGAAACACTCAGCAGATCAGGCAGCATCAATGGAAAGTTTGGGCTAATTAAATAATGCCGGTAAAAGCATATTTCTGTTATAATACTCTGCAGTTAATGTTTTTCTTTCCATAAATGCTAACCAACCTGTTATGTTCTTTGCAGCATTTTCCATTAGCCCCCTGAAGGGTGCTGCACTATGCACACATTAACAGCATTAACAGCCTTTTCCTATATCCAGAAACCCAGGCTCAATCGTTTAGAAATAAGCAACTGTTCTATTGTCAACACTGCTTTTCTTATGTTGCAACTCCCACAGCAGTGATATAGCCTTGATCAAAGTTACAATATACTTATTAACAATAGTGTAATTGTCAATTCTGGTTCTTGATAAACTCCTGTGATTAAGCTAGAGAGAGTGTGCAAAAGTTTTTGCCTGGACTGGAGGGCTTGCGTTAGAAGGAGAAACTGGATATTCTAGGACTATTTTCCCTGGATGGAATGCGATTGAGTGGTAATGTTACAGAGATTTGTAAAATCATGAAGGACATAAATAAGGTGAATGACCAATCCTTTTCCCAGGCTGGAGGAGTCTAAAACTAGAAGGCGTAGGTTTAAGGTGAGAAGAGAAAGATTGAAAGGGAACTGAGGGGGTACGTTTTCAAACAGTGGATGATGAGTATATGAACATGCTGCCAGAGGAAATGGTCATGGAGGCTACAATTACAACTCTTTCAAAATATTTGGGCAACTGATTAGAAAATGTGTCATTGATGTAGGGATTCATATTCAATATCATGAGCACCAGATTGGGATGATTAAAAATCTTCTCGTGCTCAACTTGAATTAATCTTTGCCAGTGATGGATAGCCTTTTGGGATCAAATGGAGAAGTGGTCTTAAAGTCTGCCCTACTCTAATGTGAGTGGTTCAATTAAGCTTCTGGTTAAAGATAATCCAAGAGTGTTCATAGTGAAGCAATTGAAATGGTCAGGAGAATGGCTGGGCTTTCAATTGTTGAAGAAAGTCTGTCTGCCGGTAATATGTTAAAATTTGTACTTCTCACTTGTCAATGGAAAGTCTTGAATCTTGATACTTCACTTCCTACTCGTTTCAACTGGACGGGCTGTTCCATTATTGGAGAGGTAATGAAGGGAGCTTTAAACCGTAGAAACATTGATATATCGAAGGACCATCATAACAAATTATCTGTAAGCAGTTTACTTGAGAGTAGATTTCACTTCATGGCACTATTAACTACTTCATCTATCATCAACTAATGAGGAAGAGGCTAATAAAATAACAGGAAGTCACCAAAGAACATAGACCAACTAGTTATGAATACAGAAGTTGTAGTGGATAGCATTTAAATAGTAAGGTCATCCAATTTGGAATCAAGAAAGACAAATCAAAAATATTCTCTTAATGAAGAGATCTGGACTTACAGAAGAGAATAAAGCTAATGGAATGGTAAAAAAAGTAATGAAAAGGACAAATTAAATTGTAACCTCTATGTCAAGCCAATATATATAGAAAACTTCTCACTGTAGTGAAATTGGCCTTATACCAATTTATGACCTTTATTGACATTTTATGTTCGTCCTTTTTCATACATATGTAAAAATCCAACCAAATGTTGATCATTATGACAAGAGTCCTGTCCTACAGATATTCTTTCTACTTATCTGTAGAACTGCAGATGCTGGTTTAAATCAAAGATAGACTGAAAAATGCTGGAATAATTCAGTGGGACAGGCTGCAACTCTGGAGAGAAGGAATGTGTCACTTTTCGGGTCGAGAAGTCTCGACCTGAAACGTCACCCATTCCTTCTCTCCAGAGATGCTGCCTGTCCCGCTGAATTACTCCAGAATTTTGTGTCTGTCTTCATTCTTTACACCCTTAGCTTCAATCCCTATGATAAAGCTAAGCCCAGACTGGCTCTTCCTGCACAATGGCTAAAGAAAGGTCAGCCATATAGAATTCAAAAAATGTTACGCCCCATACACCTTTTACATTTTATTCATCCAGTGTACATTAAGTAATTGAAACCTCACCCTAGTGTACAGATCAGACATTTGCTTACACATTTGCTCCTTTTCAATTCTCCTTAGACTGTTTTGGGGTTTAATTGAATTTCCAAGTTTTATCAACCAGTTAGCCAATGGTCCCACCAAAAAGGTTTTTATATACCTCCGGGCCTACAACATCATGAACAACAAATTAATGGATAAGAAACATGTGTACAAAAGGATTAATTATTGAGTTTCAGAAGCCAGATTCCCGAGTTTTAACCCCCTACTCTGGAGTATCAGTAAACTCTAACTTTCATGTATTTTACTTTCATGCTTTCTCGAATTTATGGTCAATGCTGACTGTTACCGTCCACGAGTATCCCGTGGTACCGTGTACCCCGTAGCTCTCAAATATGGTCCCAAAAAGAAAAGTAGATGCTTGAAAAGCAAAAGAATCCTCTTGTAATTCTAGATAACTGGCTACAAACCATCTGTTTTAGTGTCATCTGCAAACTTACTAATCATGCCTTGGACATTCTCATCCAAATCGTTGATGTAGATGACGGGCACAGCACCAAACCCTGAGGCACACCATGAGTCACAGATCTCCAGTCTGACAAAACTACTTTCCACCATCTCCTTCTGTTTCCTTCCATGAAGATAATTCTCCATCTAGTTAGCTAGCTGTGCCTGGATCACATGCCATCTAACCATCCAGAGCGCCTTATCATGCAAAAGCTTATCAAAGACCTTGGGGAAATCCATATAGACTATATCAATCGCCCTATCCTCATCACCTCTACAAAATACTGAAAGCATATCAGTGAGAGACAATATCCCACGCATAAAACCATGCTTCCAATCCCTAATCAACCCCTGCATTTTCAAATACATGTATATCTTATCCCTCAAAATCCTCTCCTGTAGCTACCCTGCCATAGATGTTAGGCTTACTGGTCTATAGTTCTGAGGTTTTTCCTTGCAGCCCCTCGTAATTTTTTGACACACAGCTGCCTTTCAGTTTTCTTGTACCTCGCCCATATCTACCAATGATTCATATATCTCAGCCATGGCTCTGCCAATTTCTTCTATAGCTTCCCATAGTGGCCTTGGATATATCTGATCAGGCTTGGTAACTTATTTGCATTTGTTTTTAGTATATCCAACAAATACGGACGGTCCTTACGACATCACCATTAACTTTCCCAAGTTCCCAGTCTTCATGTCTTTCTCCATGGCAGAAAGAGTGGAAATATTCATTGAGAACCTCACCCATCTGCTGTGGCTCTGCACATACAGTGCCCTCCATAATTTTTGGGACAAATTATTTGCCTCCACAATTTGAGAATTGTAATAGAAAAGATCACATGTGGTTAAAGTGCACATTGTCATTACCAAGAAAGGGTATTTATATACATGTTGGTTTCACCATATAGAAATTACAGCAATTGAGCATGCCTTTTATATGCTGAAGAGAAAACTGAAGGGGACTAGCCACCCCCCCCTCCTCCCCCCACCGTCACCATAATGTTTGGCACACAGCAATGTCATGTACATGAAAGTAGTTATGTTTAGTATTTTGTTCCATATCCTTTGCATGCAATGACTGCTTGAAGTCTGTGATTCATGGATATCACCAGTTGCTTGGATGTCTTCTCTGGTGATGCTCTGCCAGGCCTGTATTGCAGCCATTTTTAGCTTATGCTTGTTTTGGGGGCTAGCCCCATTCAGTTTTCTCTTCAGCATATAAAATTGGATTCAGATCGAGTGATTGAATTGGTCACTCAAGAATTGACCATTTTTTAGCTTTGTTGCTTTAGCAGTATGATTGCGATCATTGTCTTGCTGTAGAATGAACCGCTGGCCAATGAGTTTTGAGGCATTTATTTGAACTTGAGCAGATAGGATGTGTCTATAAACTTCAGAATTCATTACGCTACTACCATCAGTAGTTGTATCATCAAAGAAGATAAGTGAGCCAGTACCTTCAGCAGCCATACATGCCAGGCAATAACACCCCCACCACCGTGTTTCACAGATGAGGTGGTATGCTTTTGATCTTGGGTAGTTCCTTCTCTTCTCCATACTTTGCTCTTGCCATCACTCTGATATAAGTTAATCTTTCCCTCATCTGCCCACAAGACCTCTTTCCAGAACTATGGTTGCTCTTTTAAGTACTTCTTGGCAAACTGTAACCTGGCCATCCGATTTTTGCGGCTAACCAGTGGTTTGCATCTTGCAGTGTAGCCTCTGTGTTTCCGTTCATGAATTCTTCTGCGGACAGTGGTCATTGACAAATCCACACCTGAAGAGTGTTTCTGATCTGTCGTTCAGGCGTCAGGTGTTTATTAAAGAGAGAATTTTTCTGTTATCAGCTGTGGAGGTCTTCCTTGGCCTGCCAGTCCCTTTGCGATTAGTAAGTTCACCAGTGCTCTCTTTCTTCTAAATGATGTTCCAAACAGTTGATTTTGGTAAGCCTAAGTTTTGACTGATGTCTCTAACAGTTTTATTCTTGTTTCTCAGTCTCATAATGGCTTCTTTGACTTTCATTGGCACAACTTTGATCCTCGTTGATAAATAGCATTAAAAGTATCCAAAGGTGGTGGAAAGACTGGAGGAAAGACTGAGAGCTCTCATATACCTGCATTCAGGAGGCATTTAAACACACCTGAGCAATTACAAACACCTGTGAAGCCATGTGTCCCAAACATTATGGTGCCCTGAAATGGGGGGACAATGTATAAACACTGCTGTAATTTCTACATGGTGAAACCAAAATGTATAAAAATACCCTTTAATAAAATCTGGCAATGTGCACTTTAACCACCTGTGATTTTTTTTTAATTACAAATCTCAAATTGCAGAGTACAGAGGCAAATAAATAAATGATGGGTCTTTTTCCCAAACATTATGGAGGGCAGTGTAGATGACTACTTTGGTTTCTGAGGGGTTCTATTTTCTCTCCAGTTACCATTCCCCCCTTAATATACAAGTTCAGATGATCTACAAAATCTCATTCATCCATCATTTCCGGGTTTACTGAACTAAACTAACTCCTGATTAAGCAGCACGTAGAATTTGAAGTTATCATCCTTCTTTCACGTCTCCCCGTGGCCTCATCGCCTCTGAAAAACTCTGAATTTAGTGCAGTCCTGCAATTCTGGCTTCCCTGATTTTACGCGTCTACCAGTGGCAGGCAAACCTTCAGTTGTTGAAACTCAAAATGGAATGTCATCTCTCAGCCGTTCTGTCTTTCTACATTACTTGCCTACCATAAGATGCACTTTAAAAGTTCTTTGACCAAGCTTATTCATAATCTGCTTAAATATTTATTTATTTGGTTCAATGTCAATATTTGTGAAGACCTTAAAGGGCCTGCTAGCATGTGGGTAGCGCGTGGGTAGCGTGTGGGTAGCGCGGGATTGGAGTGGTGTGGAGTGATGTGGAGTGGCGTGGGGGAGTGTGGACTTCGTCCTACACTAAATCTTCGCGCGCCACTGGCCTGTCGCGTAACTGACGGCCAAAGTGGGGCAGGCCCATTAGACACCTTACTCCAATTAGTGCTATATGACTGCAAGTTGTTGCATCTAGAAGTAGATGTAACATATTTGATCATAATTAGCTAATTGCGCTACAGCATTAAAATTGTTTTAGACTTCTCTGCTGCATGATTGAATCGTGACATTGAAACTGTGGACAAGACACCAAAGTGATTTTGAATGGAATTAAACAATGAACAACAGGAGAGATGTATCCCTGTCGGAAATATGATAGGGCCATTTCTACTCAGAGTTAATACTATTGAAAACCATAACTCAATTGCCTATTGACATTATAAATTTGTAATTGAATGCAATGCATTGTGTTTTTTATTCAACAAATATGATTAATTTTGTTAAATCTGGTAAAATATAAATGAAAGCAATATTGAGAATTATTCAGTGCAGACAAATAGATTAACAATTTTAAACTAGTGTTATAGAAAATAGAAAATGGTGTTATTTATTTTCCAAAGTGCATTACTTAAATGGAAAATGGATTTCTAGTATTTGTAGCTAAAATGTAAAATATTTTTTGTATTATATTTCAATGTCCTTATAATAGATTGTCTAAACTAAAATTTATTTTGAGTGTCACCACTCCTTTTGGTTGCTGTTCAGTTAGCAGCGTATTGGAATTGTATACAGGCGACACGAGAGAAATACACACACCAAATGCACATGTCCTAAATATTTGTTCTTCCTTTATTTATTGCCACTTTTCATTCACTCATTCATGTTGATTCATTTGACTATCCTTTGCTAACAATTACTAAAGTATACCTAAAATTTAAATGGTGTCTCCAATGCAAAAAAAAAGATTATTTCGATTACTCTGTGTGTATCGCAAAGCTATGTGTTTTTTTGTGACTGACCTGGAAAATCTTAATGATCTTGTTTTTAAACCTTATATATCAGTTATGTGTCATAGAGATACAGCCTCTCTTGGCCTTTTGTCTATCATCAGAATTGTCCTTTGCTGTATTAGAAATGTAGCATTGCCTGAGGCAATGAATTGATGAACCTTGTTATTTCTTACTATCTGGCTCTACTAACAAGGGATGGAATTTTGGAGCTTATTAAAACTATCCATGGAGAGAGGTTAATCCTTTTCAGACATTGGGGAAGTAAGAAGAAAAGATATTAGCGCTCATTTCCTTTTAACATGTTAATTTTGCTAATTTGCTTATGCAACTAAAACACATAGTTATTTTTTAAATGCATACGAGAACTGATGTATGCAAAGACTGATTTTAATGGTAGATGATATTGCCAAGAAAAATTAGTATCTTAGAAAAGATTTTGCATATTTCTGTCCTATTAGGCATTTTGCTCTCCTAATGATTTTTTCCTTGTGGACCACATTTCCCTCACTGAACAAAGGCTCAGTTTTACCATTCCACCCCCAGAATGAAGAGTGGAAATGGAGTAAATGGGGAATATTTTTCAGCTTCTACGAATGTTTCGATTAAATTTTTTGATGCACTCGACACAGATTTATGGGTCTGACAAGTTCAGAAACTGCTTGTTGTAATCCCTCCTTAGAGAGGAAAGAAGATGGAGGAAAACCTCATTATTACAGTAAAACAGCAGCATCTGCCACTTCCTATTGGTCATTTATTATGTTCACTTGCATGGACATTACTTAGGGCTTCTTGATGATTTTTATAAAAGTGACAATAACAATGACAAAGATATCTGAATTCTGCTGACCCACACAGAATTTAATACTTCTAGTTGGACTAGCGTTGTAAATTGTAGTGCTGACTGTTTTTCTCTTGTGAATATAGAACCAAAGTAGTTTATCTTAATAAAAAAGATGCACCCAATATAGCTTTTTTTTTCAAATGCGTGTTTAAATTATATTTTAATTGCTTCTTCTTGAAGGTATGTTAAACTTTAATTTGTTATCTAAAATATGGCCAAACCACAAAATTAGGTCAAAATTTATTATGCAAAAATATAGGACTGAATAGTTAAGCATCCGAGAAATAGTATTCCAGTCTATGCATTCTAGTGTTTATTTGTCCATTTTCCCAACCTTGCAACATTTTTCACTACAGAAATTTTATTTTGTTGTCCGGTTTTATTCATTCAACAATTCCAGCAGGTTGTTACATAATTATTAGACTCACTTTGTAGCGAAATCATTTGCATTTGTATTGCATCTTATGTCATTAGTATGTCATAAAGTAGTTTACAATAAATGTAAGACTTTTTAAGTACAATTGCAGTTATTATGTAGGCAAACATAGTAACTAGATTGAATTATAGCAAAATTCCACTATTAGCAAACATGATAGATATTAAAATAATGATAAAATAAACTTTAATGAATAGAGCTCAACATAATGTGTTGATGTTATTCAACGATATACTTGATTGTCTCTGTGTATAGGAAGGGACTGCAGATGCTGGTTTAAACCACAGATGGACACAAAATACTGGAGTAACTCAGCAGGACAGGCAGCATCTCTGGAGAGAGACCCGAAACGTCACCCATACCTTTTCTCCAGAGATGCTGCCTGTCCCGCTGAGTTACTTCCCAGCAATTTGAAATTGTCTCTATCACAGCTGAGCTAGTATTATTTGTGAATAATTTAAAATCTTACCTATGTACAATGGCCAATATTTTGTAATGAGCTGTCATAAAATGGCACTTACCATAAATATTCCAGACAGCCACTCACAAAGCCTTTACAGATTCCAAATTGCAGTTTTACCTCAATGTGGCACCTGATTCAGCGCAGCACCCAAAACAGTCTTTGGTATCAATGGCCTGTGTCATAATTAGAGGGCCCATCAATTGACCAAGGTTCATGAATGCACCAAGCATAATCCTTTTATACAGAATGAATGACTGGTTCCCCAAGTTCTTCACTAATTTGAATATTGAGTTTAGCCGTGTAAACTGCACATTGCACCCTGTTAAGAAGTGGGATATCTTGTCCAGAAACTTAAAATCTGGCCCGTTATGTTAAAATGAGTCGAGTTTTGACAAATATATCACTTGTCTCTTTCTCAGTTACACGCATTATTCATTCAACAGATTACAATTAGGGCTCAAACTAGCAATGTACTGTGATTACAATTGTGCCAGTGTATGTGATGTATATTTAAAATCCAATTTATGACCAATAAACAATGACCTCTATCCTGCATATTTTAATATTTTCTTATCAATAATTCCGTCCATACTTAAAATAATAGAGATGGTTTGGTAATGAAATAATAACAAATGAGGGCTAAAGGGCTTCACATATTTTTACAGTGATGAGACTGTTGTATCATCAATATATCTATAAAGGATTATTGTTGAATCCTTTCATGGTTGTTACTATTATTCTTCACAGCACAGGAGCTGACACACCAAAAGGAGAAAGATTTATTGGTGGAGAACAGCCTTCAAACCACCCATGATCAACTCAGAGATCGTATCGCAGAAACAGTACGACATGAACAAGCAAACCGGAAACTACAGTCAGAACTCAAAGCACTGAAAGAGCAGGCAATTAACAACAAAAAAGAGAGGGAAGATTACAGGTGAAATCAGAAATTGATGCGCTCGTGGTTTTTGGTTAAAGATCAAATGAATTTATGATGTAATCTACATAGATGCAGTAACTATCAATATCAATAAGTGTGAGATAAATATTTCCTGAATGTTTTGAAATATAATTTCCACTGCCTGTGTCTATAATAGAAATTTTCCATAAACTTAAGAAGTTGTTGTTATACTCTCCCACATAAGGTGGTGCCAGATTATTTCCGTTTTGAAAATAACAACTTCCGAGTCTTTCCTACAGAAAAACAACTGCTGCAGAATTTTGTGCATTAAAATATAAAAATGACAATGTATTTGACTTGAAAATGGAAGCTGAATTTTGTATTTTGGTCTTTTCGGATTTTCCTACATTATATCTTTTTCTGAAACAAATCTGGGATAAAAATGATTGGAGTACAGCAATTTTCCACTCCCTTCTCTTCATTCCAAAGCTTGGTTGATCTTTATGTTTGGAAAGGCAACATACTGCAGATGCTGGAATCAAGAGCAAAGAAACAAACAGCTGGAGGAACCCAGTCAGTCAGGTAGCATCCGTGGAGGCAGAGACATAGTTGATGTTTTGATCGACACTCTGCACCAATCCTATCTTTTCACAGACTTTGTGTGACCTGCTGAGTTTTTCCAACATAGTCTGTCCTGATTTCAGATTTTGTGTATTTGTACTTGTTTTCTTTTTGGTTTAATTTATGTATTTTTACTATCCTCTTTTTCTATTCAATTTCCTCTCCTTCTATCCACTTCTTCCATTCAGTCTCTTACCCCATCCCACTCCTGATCTCCTGCTCTTCTCCAACCTCTTTTGCATTTCCTGACAGGCAGCAACCCTGTAAAAAGGAAACAGTCCTCCAGGCCACATGTTCCAGCTACACTACATGCACATATCTCCATAACGTCAGGTCAGCTTCTATGGCTCTGATCCATTCCAGAGCTCATTCCTCAGATAAATATATGAACAAGGGCACACTTCGGGTGGCTCAGCAGTAGAGTCGCTGCCTTACAGCGCCAGAGACCGAGGTTCGATCCTGACTATGGGTGTTGTCTGTTTGGAGTTTGTACGTCCTCCCTTGTGACTGCGTGGGTTTTCTCCAGGCGCTCTGGTTTCCTCCCACATTCCAAAGACGTCAAGGTTTGTAGGTTAATTAGATTCTGTAAATTGTCCCACGTCTGTAGGATAGAATTAGTGTACGGGTGTTCGCGGTCAGCATGGACTCAGTGGGTTGAAGGACCTGTTTCCACGCTGTATGTCTAAAAGCTAAATTTACATTATTCCTATCAATCACTCCTGACAGTTATAATGCCTGAATGGCTCTGACTCATTGATTTTTCCACCAGAATCTTTTCCCTGCAACATTGTGCCTCTTCAGATTAAGCGGGTATAGACCACCTGGCCTCATGCGCCTGCGTAGTAAACCCATTGCTGATCTGAGTGCAAAGTTCATTCGGGGTTCCTGACTATTCTCAATAACTTTTCACTCTCGTGCTTGTCAAGAATCTTTCTACCTCTCTGAGAATCAAAGAGTTTCTTCAGAAAATGGGGCTAGCTGAGCATTCAACTATCAAATATAGGAATGTAGTAAAATTTAATGGGATTAGGCCATTTGGCCTCTTAAACCTGTTCCACCATTTAATATGGTCCTATTTATGCCTTTCTCTCCAAGGCCTTGACCACTTTAATTACCACTACTATATCTAACCCCTTCTTGAATATATCATGATTTGGCATCAACTGTCTTCCCACTGAATGCTCATTTTTAGGTGAGAAAATGTCTAATCTTAATCCTAAATGGCTTACCCATGTTCTCAGGCCCCTAGTTCTAGACTTCCCCTCCACCTGGAACATCTGCACCTAGTCCATCCAGGCCTATCAGAATTTTATACATTTCAGTGTGGTATGTCATCTGATGAAAGGATGGAATGATTGGGCTTGTAGTCACTGGAATTTAGAAGGATGAGATCGAAACATAAAATTATTAAGGGGTTAGACACGCTAGATGCAGGAAACATGTTCCCGATGTTGGAGGAGTCCAGAACCAAGGGCCACCGTTTAAGAATACGGGCTAGGCCATTTAGAACTGAGATGAGGAAAAATCTTTTCACCCAGATTGTTGTTCATCTGTGGAATTATCTGCCTCAGAAGTCAGTGGAGGCTGACTAATTGGATCAGATTCAGATTCAGATTCAATCTTTATTGTCATTGTGCAGTGTACAATACAGAGACAACGAAATGCAGTTAGCATCTCACCCAGAAGAGCGAACATAGAATAATGGAACAGTAAAATATAAATATGTACATACAGTAGCAGTAGTGACATTTTTCCGGCGGAAGGAGTGGCCGGGGGGAGGGGGGGTGACTGGCAACCACCAAGGTGCAGAGTTAAGTTGAGTAACAGCCGCAGGGAAGAAGCTGTTCCTGAACCTGCTGGTCCGGCAACGGAGAGACCTGTAGTTCCTCCTGGATGGGAGGAGGGTAAACAGTCTGTGGCTGGGGTGAGAGCAGTCCTTGACGATGCTGCGCGCCCTTCGCAGACATCGCTTGCTCTAGACAGACTCAATGGAGGGGAGTGAGGAACTGGTGATGTGTTGGGCAGTTTTCACCACCCTCTGCAGTGCTTTCCGGTCAGAAGAGAGTTAGATAGAGCTCTTCGGGCTAGTGGAATTAAGGGATATGGGGAGAAGGCAGGAATGGGGTACTGATTGTGGATGATCAGCCATGATCACATTGAATGGCTTGAAGGGCCGAATGGCCTACTCCTGCACCTATTTTCTATGTATCTATGTAAAATGCTGGAATAACTCAACGGAACAGGCAGCATCTCTGGAGAGAAGGAATGGGTGACGTTTCGGGTCGAGACCCTTTTTCAAACTGATGTCAGGGATGAGTGGGGCAGAGATAGATTGCAGTCGGAGACAGTAAGACTGGTGGGAGAACTGGGTACGGGAGGGGATGGAGAGAGAGGGAAAGCAAGAGCTATTTTAAGTTAGAGAAGTCAATACCGCTGGGGTGTAAGCTACTCAAGCAAAATATGAGGTGCTGTTCCTCAAATTTGTGCTGGGCCTCACTCTGACAATGGAGGAGGCCCAGGACAGAAAGGTCAGACTGGGAATGGAAGGGGAATGGCGTGAATTCACAGCTTTATCCTGCGCTACTTAATCCAAGGGCGAGCGAACGAGCGGACAGACGGATGAAAGCAACGGTCATACGGGTGGAATAGAAGACATTTTGGGTCGAGACAGAATATGAGGTGTTGTTCCTGGAACTTATGTTGCAACTTGTATCAGCAGCACAGGATGCCACAGAAGATAGGTCAGAGTGGGAGTAGGAAATGAATTAAAGTAGCTGGCAAACAGAAACTCATGCTCCCTCCTGCAGACTGAATGTAGGTACTGTGCAAAGTGACCATCAATCTCCATTTGGTTTCTCCAATGTTGTATGCTAGATTGGAAAGACCATACGTAAATCACTGCTTATCCTGGAGAAGCTATATTGGTCTCTGAAGGGTGACGTGGGAAGATGTTGCATTTTCCTGTTATCACATGGGTAAACTGCCATAACATGGGGTGAGTTTGGGGCCAGAGTCACAGAGTGATACAGTGTGGAAACAGGCTCTTCAGTTCAACTTGCCCAATCCAGCCAATATTTCCCAGCTACACGTCCCACCTGCCTGTATTTGATCCATATCCCTCCAAACCTCTCCTATCCATGTACTTGTCTAACTGTTTCTTTAACATTGGGATAGTCCCAGCCTCAACTACCTCTCTGGCAGCTTGTTCCATACACCCACCACCCTTTGTGTGAAAAGGTTACCCCTCAGATTCCTATTAAATCTTTTCCCCTTCACCTTAAACCTATGTCCTCTGGTCCTCGATTCACCTACTCTGAGCAAGAGGCTCTGTGCATTCTACCCGATCTATTCCTCTCTTGACTTTATACACCTCTATAAGATCACCCCTCATTCTCCTGTGCTCCAATGAATAGAGTCCCAGCCTACTCAACTGCTCCCTGTAGCTCATGGAACGATGTTGTCAAGCTGGAAAGGGTACAGAGAAGATTTACGAGGATGTTGGCAGGACTGGAGGATCTGAGCTATCGGGAGTGGTTGATTAGGCTGAGAAGATTTACGAGCGGACAGAGGATCAGTGAAAGAAGCAAACTTTTCAAATGCTGGTAGCATGGGGGAATACGTGACTGGTGATAATCTTTTTGGAGCTGGTGGAACTTTTGAAGGAATCCTGTCATCCAAGGAATCAATACGATGAACCTACACTTCATTGCTTTCACAACAAGAATATACTTCCTCAGACAAGGAGACAAAACTGTACCCAATACACAACATATGGTCTCACCTTCTACAACTGCAATAAGGCATCACTGCTCCTATATTTAAATTACCTGGCTATGAAGGCGGACATCTCATTTGCTTTCTTAATACTCTGTTATTCCTGCATGCTTACTTTCATCAACTGGTGTAAATGTCTCATTGCACATCCCCTCTTTCCTGCTCTATCACCCTTTGGATAGCAAGCTGCTTTCCTGGTTTTCTCTATCAAGGTGAATAACCTTACATCTAACCACATAATAACATATCCACTTAACATTTTCCCAACTTGCTCAACCTATCCAAATCACATTGAGCCTCTCACATCCTCCTGTGCATGCTCCCACATAGCTTTGTGTTGCCCACAAACCATGTGATTGATGCTACACGGGTTGCTGGGATTCCAGCACTGAACCTTGCAAAACCCCATTATTCACTGCCTGCATTTAAAGAAGAGGATAATGGGCTTCTTTACTGCCACTCTTTATTTCCTGTCTGCTGGATGCCTGTCCATTAGCCTCAATTGTATGTGCATTAGTTGTGTGGGATCTTGTTCAAAGCCTCCAGGTTTATATCTCATGGTTTCTTGTGTACAATACATGAGGATTTGCCCAGGTACAATATAGGTAATTCCTCACGTGGTCTAGGTTTTATTTGTGATCTACGCATAATGTGGATTCCAGACAGGGTGGCGATATTTTCCTGATTTCCTTCTCACAATCTTGATGGGAAGTGACCAAAGTGGGCAATTTGGAAAGAAGATGAGATGTTTTTTGGGTGAATACACATCTCGGAGAATTGCTTTTTAGTTAACATACTTGTTTGGTGAGGCCCTCTCCCCCTCCCCTTCCCCCTCCCCTTCCCCCTCCCCTTCCCCATCTCGCTCTCCCTCACCCTCCCCCTCTCCCTCTCCCAACACCACACGGACGAAGGAATGCATATATTTTGGCACGATTCGTATCACATGGCTTTTTATAGCTTACTAAGTTTTCAAAATATGAATATCTTGTGCAATATACCATATTAATTCAACTTGGGGGCACAAGAGTCTGGCGGGTGGGGTGAACTAAGGTAAGAACTAAGTGAATTCTACTGATTTCAACTTGATTTGTTTTAAATCTGTATTTTAACCACAGACCTAGCATTTCAGAAATCTCAAATGTAATCAATTACCTTTGTTGTTTATATTATGAAATGCAATAAAACCATTTTGGTTCAAGTACAATGTCACCTGCAGCTTTTAAGATTCGCTTTATAGCAATAATGCAAGAGCAAGTTGCTCTTGGAGCAGAATGTGAGTGATGGTAAATGAAGTGATTTTGCTGGCCATTTGACACACTGACTAAGAGGTCCAATCCATTTCAAGGAACCTGCTTACTTTGATGTCGAGATTATAAACATCGTGTTGGCACTGCCTATTGGCACTGTTAGCTGATATGTTCAACCCACCGACCTGTCAACTTCCCAATGCCCCCGGTTTGGAAGTCTCTGAAAAAGAGTGTGTTATTTTACTGCCAGATAAGAGTAGGCAATTTAATAATCAGTGAAGTATGAGAACTTCCATATTTTGTAGTATGAATATCATTCAGGACAAGCCACTTATTCCACCTATTGCTTTAAATATTTTCTTTGTCTTTGATCTAGGTCGTCCATTTAATTAAGGGTAAATAGATATACTCTCAATGCCTTTAGTTAAAGTGTTTTAATAATTTGGAATATTTCAACCATAAAATTAATAGTGTTCACATCAGTGGATTATCAGTAAAGCAAGCTGACATCTCCGCTGGAATGTTTACCAATCATCACTTAAGAAAAAGGATGTCTGCACAGTCAGTGAACAGAGGTGTTAACGACATGAAATGCCAATAGGCATTAGCTAGGATTAGCAATTAAGTGATGGGAAGAAGAATAAACTGGGTATTTGTCAAACATGAAATAATTCCTTAAGTATCTTCTGCCACAAGCCTGGGAAATGTAATTGCTAGGGTATTGATCAGGATTTATATTGCCCTCGTGGCATGGATGGAAGAGAAAGCAACTGGAAGGCAGCAATATTGATTATCCATTCCAGGAGTTAGTGGTTTGTGATGTCTGTTGTTGTTGGGGCTTTTCTCAGTGAAAAATATTTCCTTTGACAGAATGAATGAATAAATATAGTGCTGTATGAAAAATGGCTCTTGTAATATTGTAGATAGGCAATTTTATCCATGATATTGAACATCACTAGGAATACACATGAAACACTATATTGTAACAGAATTATCCAATAGACTTTCAAATCAATGATTTTCATCTTGATGCACAGTAAGACTGAAATACATTTAAAACCTTTTTAGGATAAACCGTTTAGCAGAAGTATTAAACTGTAGAGAAACAGTTCCTCAATCCATCACAAAATAGTGGATATTCCACTCAACAATATTGACATTTTGAGAGAACTGGCCAATGTCCATCAAAAGAACAGCATTTTAAAGACCATGCATTGCCATTATTGGGTACTCAGGCTGGCTCCTGGTGAAAAACAAATGCACCAGAACAACCTGCTAACTTTAGGATGCTGCTATGAGCAAAGTTGACCCTGTTCTGATGTGACTCAGGAGACAGGTACTTTGACGGAGTTAATATGCAGTGTTAATTGAAGATGGATGGAAGGGACAGGGATAACGTGGCTTCCTACAAGGACATATACAAGTCTAGAGGGCAACTCTAATCATAGACTAATCAACGTGTAATTTAAAGAAGGAAAAAAAAGCAAACCAACAATGTAGCCTTGTATTTTCCCTATCACCTACCTGTTCTGTCCACATATATTTAACCTCTCAGAGCAACTATTGTTTGTCAAGTCTGTAAATTGGTGAACTTCAAACTCGAACATGAAATTAGATCACTGAAAATATATTAGAATTTATATCTTAGATGTAAGTGTAAGAAACAGCTGGAGAAAGCCATTCATCCCATTGTTCCTGGTCAAAAGATGATGATTTCACTTCAGTAATTTCTTGCACTAATCCCATAATTTGTGACTCCTTAATATCTAAAAGTCTGTCAAGTTCTGTCATCAATATACTCAATCACTGAGCTACCACAGCACTCTCAGACTGAGAATTCCAAAAATCTATCCCTGGGTGAAGAAATGTCTCCTCATTTCAGTCTGAAATAGCTGATTTAATGTTGCTTGTGTTTCCACCCATTGCTCTCCCTTCTGTGATAAATGCTTTCAGATGTTTCTAAGAATAGGAATTTGGTGGATCCACATTGATGTTTATTCCTTTTACAAAATTCCCCAAACAGCATGAAAACAAGGTGATAAAACAGTGGAAAATCAAAGTTGAGGTATCAAATACCACCTAACCCTTTAGAAAACATATGGTGTACTTTCTGCATAACTTATCATATTCAAACCCCTTGAATAAGCAAATAAAATGTTTTTGCACAGCAGGACAATGTATCAGCACATATAGGTATGTTTTATTAATTTTAATTTAAATGAACACTGAGCTCTTATTTATTAAGACCCCTTTAGTGGTCAGAACTTCCATCTTTAAGACAGGACGCAAACCTGAATTTTATCTGCCCTTTTTAGTAGATGTATGTAAGTTTCATGGCAAAATTCAAATAAACAGCGGAAGCTCACAATATTATTGGGTATATTTAATGGACCTAATTGCTACCAGCCTCTCTCCCCACCCATGATTTTTTTCTATGGCTGTAGTTCAGGTTCAAGTGAACTTGAACCATTTGAACCAGAACCCACCATTTGTAGCTCCAAATGGTCTTTGTGCTGGCTGCTGCAGTAATCCCATAAAGGGACATTTCCCTTTGTTTGTTTTTAACTGCCTGGTTCTGATGAAAGTTCATCAACCTGAAAAACTTATGGGCCTGTCCCACTTAGGCGATTTTTCAGGCAACTGCCGCCGACTGTAAAGTTTCCGGCAATCGCCTGAAAGAACGGCGACTGTCAGAGTGGAACACACACACATCACTTCCTTCACCAGCCCGTCATGCAGGCGGGGGACAGGGCAAGCGGGGGGAGCGCTGTCTGAGTGAAATTCACACGATGCAAGGCCAAGGTGATACAGACACACACTGTGATGAACAGGAAGGTTGCCGCTGTAATTAAGACTGCTAAAGCACAGTGTACGGTAAGTCCTTTAAAAGAGGGGGGGAGAAGGAGTGGAGGCAACTTCTAAGAAGTCAGAGTTACATGGCTGTGAAGCTCGGCGGACATTTAACATTACCGGTCGGTTATCCTTGGTTCTGAAAACTACCACTTACGTTTTTTTTTTCCCCAATGAGCCATTGAAATTCACCGGTCAGCACCGGCTACAACCTACGAGAACCTTTGACCTCCTGATAACCCACTAGGGCCTCCTGGCGACCCACCTACACCATGAGAATTCTCGCTACTCTCCATGGCGGCTTCATTCTGGTCGCCGCTAATTTTTCAACGTTGAAAAATTTGCGGCGGCCATAATGAGGTTGCGACTTGTCCCCAGAATGCGGGAACTCCTCACGACCATGACGGCGACTCCCCGGCAACCACCCACGAACATGTGGCGACCATGTGGCGACCGCATAGTCTCCTGCAGTCACCTAAAAAGTCGCCTAAGTGGGACAGGGCCCACAAGTCTCCTCAGATGTTGCCTGACTTGTTGAATACTTATAGCATTCACCCTTTTGATTTCGGATACTCTAGTTATTTAGTCACATTACTGATGGTGCAATTTTGGTTTGTTCCACCATTTAATGAAGTAGTTTTATTTACTCCCTGATAAACTTTAGGCTTACATTCTACAGGTTAGTTTTTTAAATTACCCTAAATTAAGACATCCTCAGTCACGTCCTCTAATAAATTTTAGGTAATATTCCAAAATAAGTAAGCAAATGCTAATGCGACGTGTTTATACCCAATCCAGTGTTATTTAAATTTAGTTCAAGGTCAGTCAATTTGACTGCATATATATTCTTTGCATGAGAGCTTGGCTGTTATTTGGGATGCTGGTAGATTGTCAGGTCTCATGTTTTTGACCCTATAGCAACAATATTTATTTCCTCTTCTCGCATAACTTGTTGGTCTGAACTCTCCCCCAACAAGATAACTTCAGGAATATTTCCACTCATTCCATGTACAGGATTGATGGCTAACTGTGCTCTTATTTCTCTAGCTGACCAACTTATCTTCTGAATCCATTCCATTATTAATGCTCTGTGCCTCTTTGTTCTTCATCACTGTCCTGATCGTCCCTCAAGCAGCCAGATCTCCAACTCGATGCTAGTGTTGTGGCTGGGCTGTTTAATATTGCTGGGCTGTTTAATATTGCTGGGCTGTTTAATATTGCTGCTTGCAAAGGAAAGTAACTGTGTTGAGCTATCAACAGAACATACTTTATTGAAGGCAATAACTTCTCAAATAATTGCATTATTTATACAGCAGTGTGTCAAAAGACATTGCATATGGTTCAATCAGTTTCCCAAAAAGCATACCTGTAAGCTCTAAAATCGGTCGCTCAGTGTGGATGTGCAGCTAGAGTAACGAGCAGTGAAGTGTGTTCCTGATTGGGAGTGGCGTTGATCGGCTCAATGTAATTACACATGTTTATGTATTTGTTGAGATCTGAGAGTCAAAGGCTCTTTCTCTAATTGTTCTTGGGAACAGCTTGGTGGGCAACCTTCAAGATCTGGTGCAGGCCTTCTCGTAAAGATACCTGATAATAGTTCCAAGATTTAGGTACAGGAATAATTACAGAACAACATTATATTTCCAAGTCGAGGAGTGTGGCTCTGTAAGAAACATAGAGATGGTGGTGTTGCATTATGCCTGTAACACGTGTATTTCTTGGTAAATGGTCCCATTGACAAGTGCCATTGAATTAGCCTGTGTAAGTAGTGCATTTTGTGAATGGTACATACTGCTGTGCCTATGCACCGATGGTACAGGGAATTAATGTTTAGGTTGGTTAATGGGTTACCAGTTAAGCAGGGTATTAAGCATCTTGACTGTTGTAGGCGTTGCATTCACCCAGGCAAATTAGGTCAAATCCAGGCAAGGTTGGCTCCTGATGTGTGTCATAGATAGTTAAGTCACATACTTCAGGATATTGGAACTGTGACTTGCTCTTCAGTTTATACTCAACATTTTAAGATGTTTATTTATGGTGGAGGAATTGGTGATAAAGTGTCAACATTTTCCCTCACTTTATTGATGATTGAGAGTAGTCGGATTGGATAGTAAATATCAAGATTGTATTTCTCCAGCATTTGTCAAACTTGGGGAATTTTCGACATTGTTGAATAATTGCAACTGTCTTGGGATCGTTTGTCTAGAGGCACGGCTAATTTTAGAACACAATCCTCTGGAATACTGTTTGTTATATCCAATGCCTTTGGCAATATCAAATGGAATGAAACTCCGTTGGAAGGATTTGATACGTCTGAGCTGTTGATAATGTATTAATAATGATTTATAAAGTATATTATAAGCTATTTGCACATTGTTACTTGAGAATGTTGCATTTGACCGTTGGAATGCATGCTAGAGATATTTATTTTAATGGATGAAACTTAATTTTGATAGCAACCAGAGTTCTTAATTTATTTTCATTAATGTGCACAGGATACAGATTGAAAAACTCAAAGCTGAGAATGTCCAGAGTAAACAGGGTCATGAAAATGCAGTCAAGGAAGGACAAATGCACCAGCAATCAATCTACAAGAAGGAGGTAGAAATCAATAGCAGCAGAGAACAAATCAAAATGTTACATGACCAGGTAGGCAAACAACATCTCAAAAGTTTGCAATCTCCTCCATTCAACCTTTGTGTGAATAAAATTGTATATATGGATTATATTGTATTTTTAATCATGACATGATATTTACTGATATTCACAGAATACAGTATGGTACATTTCTTTCAGACCAAACATGATATTTGTGAGATTTAAATCTGTACGTGGGCTGTAGTTAGCCTTGGATTCTCAGCAGCTTCAATCCGCTGCCACTAGCACATGATGATAATCAGTTAGAGACAGGTGTGCTTATTAAAAGAGGGCCTGGCCAACTTTAGGTGTGTGCCATGGAGGCCTACAATGTTGAATGCAGTCGTACTGGGTAGACATAGAAGGAATGGTTAAGTCCATGTGCTCCAATATTTTTTTTTTCCACCATCCTTCTTAAGTATAAGACAGGGAGTTAAAAATGACCCAGAATTTTTATGTGAACTACGTTTACTCACTTCATATTTTGTCTTCAATTAGATTCAACTGAGGGAGGAGGAGCGCAACCAAATTTATGAAAAATTAAAATTAGAACAGACTAAACTACAGGAGTTACACAGGCACTTTCAGAAAATGAAGGATCAAGTAAGACAGTTGGAAAGAGAAAGTGAAGAACAAAATGCAAAGTTGAAAGCCAATGTACTGGTGGTAAGTGGAGATTATTAAAATGTTTGCACCATGTATTACAAGCATAGTGTAACATAAAGAGATGGATATTTAGTAGTAAATGTTTAATGCATAATTCTGAACAAAAAATATTTTAAGTCCCCTTGCAGATTCAGAAATTGCATTAAATGTATTGGTTCACAATAGTACGGTAGTAACCAATAGAAGGAGAGTCATATGTCTATCATTAATCGTACCTTTTAAAAAGTTATGCAAATGGAATTGAACCAGGATTCAAGATTATTGGAGAAATATGGACTCAATGATGTTGACAGTTTGCAAGGATGGCAGTGAGTTGAGCTCTTTTAATGAGCAGTTGGTTGCACTGTTCCTGGACTACTTCCGAATCCAGTAGAGAGTGAAAGCCTGGACGTCACCGCCCACCTAGCGGGTGTGTGGATCAATGTCTGGAATGTGCTATCTGGCCTGGAGGTGGAAGCAAATACCATAGTGGCATTTAAGAGACTTTAAGATAGCAACATGGGTATGCAGGGATGGAACCATATAGATCACATTTAGTTTAGTTTTGTTTGCATCCACATCGACCTAGATCCCCATACACTAACACTATCCTAAACACTAGGGACAATTTACAATTTTGAACCAATAAATCTGTACATTTTTGCAGAGTAGGAGGAAACCAGGGCACCCAGGAAAAACCCACAAGGTCACAGGGAGTACTTAAAAACTCTGTACAGGCACCACCTATATTCAGGATCAAACCTGGGTGTCTGGCGCTGTAAGGCAGTAACTATTGCTGTGCTACTGTGCTGCCCATAAACCAGCAGGGGCAGTTGAGTTTTTGTTTCTACCTGTTCACTCTAGCTCCATGTTATCTCATTTTCTCATCCACTCCGTACACACTAGGGGCAATTTACAAAAGGCCAATTAACCTATCACCCTACCACATCTGTGAGATGTGGCTGGAAACCAGAGCACCCAGAGGAAACATGCAAACTACACACCGAGGTTAGGATTAAACCTGGGTCTGTGGCGCTGTGAGGCTGCAGCTCTACCAGCTGCGCCACTGTGCTACTTTTAAATGCGCGCAGAGGAAATTATTTTAACTTGGCAAAGCCATTGTGGGCCAATGGGCCTGCTCCTGTGCTGTACTATTCTATATTCTATGTAACCATTTTAAATAACCAAATGTATTGACTATATGCAGGCCTGGATTCTAGTTCTCAGGACTTGGCTTCTGGCATTTATAGTCATAACTATCCAGCTTGTGCGTGGCATAGAGCTCTGCTGTCCCCCTACAATTATAGGGCATCCGTGTAACATTGCATCAATATCATAGGATGATGCAATAAAAATCCACTAGGTTTGTGTGATACAGTTCTTCAGAGTTTCCTCAACCAGAATACATTCTAGAACATTAACTACAATGGTGTGGCTGTAATGCACCTCCACTTTAAACAGCACACACCATTTAAATGATGTTGGTTAATTGTAAGTAATGCTAATCACTGAAGACATGCCAGTATCCTGCAGGGTTCTCAGCCAATGAACAGCACAATTGGACTTTGTATACCCAGGACTCGTATAGAGGCAACACAATATCGCCATCATTAGATCACACTTTGCAATTTATATGCCTGTTTCAACTGTTTCTAATTAAGCACCTTTAGACAAATTAATGCCTTCTGCCTTTTAAATAATTCCCAAAACCTCTACTATGCTTCTTCCATCCACCTCTGCAAATGAAGCGAAAAATACTACATCTGTACAAGATCGCTAGTCCCATGTTCTCAATTCCATTGTAATTTTGTGCTTTAGGAAGTCCCACCCTAACAAATAGCTGCTGGAAGTTTCTGATGCTGAATAATATTATCATGTCCTCTAATCCACACATATGCATCCTCTCCAACCAATTGCATAAACTTCACATAATTCACATTTGCTTTCCTTAATAATTGTAACAACAGCTATTTATTCAGAAATATTTATTTGCATTTGATATTGATAACAGCCTAGAATTTCCATACCTGCTATAGTGCAATGAATTTCACTAATATTAAATACATGTTTGAACAGGTTGCTAAAGGTTAAATAAATAGACGTAAATGTCAATAATGAAAACTTCTAGTCCTCAACCAAATGTCCTCTTGAGAGAGGTTTACATTTAATTGAAAAAATGATTATCTTAATCTGCAGAATAGATCTGAATATATTTAGGTTTGGCACCAGAAATGAAACAAATTAACCCCTTCTCATTCCTGTTAATCTAACAATATATTATTTTGCTATTCTTTATTAAAATGGTTTCTGTCAGACTGTTTCATAATAATAAAAGTTATAGATTATAGTGTAATATTTTACATACATGTTTTACAACATACAATGGTTTACAATTGAATAGTCAAAAGAATTTAATATTAATTGAAATTAAAGATGAATTTTGAGAATGTTGTTCATTGAATATTGATTTGTTCGGAAGCTGCATTGAGTTCTGATTGCTTATTACAATTATGCTTTGATGGGATTATTTCCTTCCCTGCCAAAATACCTTCCTATTGACTATTACATTATTGAGGGTTTTACATTGTACATCAGTAAATGTGCTTAAATGCACTAAACATTCAATTTTCTCGGCACATGACCATTTTTACCGACCAAGCAAGCCATATCTGTTTAATCTGTTTCCAAATTTAAGCATTGCATAAGAGATGAAGCAGCCAATGACTGCCATTTAGTAATCATAAACATTCTACATCGCTTTATTTATTTTTGCTTAGTTCTACAATTTTAGTTTTAAATTTAATTACATTGATATGCTAAATTTCAAGGAACAAAGTTGACCTAGCACTTATCTCAAGGAACAAACAAAGTTGACCTAACACTTATCTCAAGGAACAAACAAAGTTGACCTAACACTTACTCCACCCATATGGCACTGGTATCCACCTATCACTTGTGTAGGAAGGAACTGTAGATGCTGGTTTAAACCGAAGCTAGACACAAAATGCTGAAGTAACTCAGCGGGACAGGCAGCATCTCTGAGGAGAAGGAATGGGTGACATTTCGGGTCGAGACCCTTCAACTCCCCCTCCCATTCTCAATCCGACCTCTCTGTCCTGGGTCTCCTCCATTGCCAGAGTGAGCAACACCGGAAATTGGAGGAACAGCACCTCATATTCCGCCTGGGTTGCTTGCGTCCGGATGGCATGAACGTTGAATTCTCCCAGTTTTTCTAGCCCTTGCTGTCTCCTCCCCTTCCTTAACCCTCGAGTTGTCTCCTCCCATCCCCCCGCCCTCGGGCTCCTCCTCCTCCCTTTTTCCTTCCTTCTCCCCCCACCCCCCATCAGTCTGAAGAAGGGTTTCGGCCCGAAACGTCACCTATTTCCTTCGCTCCATAGATGCTGCTGCACCCGCTGAGGTTCTCCAGCATTTTTGTGTACCTTCGATCTTCCAGCATCTGCAGTTCCTTCTTGAACACTTATTATTATGCTGCCTGTCCCGCTGAGTTACTACAGCATTTTGAATCTATCCACCTATCTATCACTTGCCAAGCTTTGCCCCACTCCCACCTCTTTTCCGGCTATCTTCGCCCTACCACTATCCGTCTGAAGAAGGATCACAACCCCCAACATTCCTCCACAGATGCTGCGTGACCTCAGATTCAGATTCAGATTCAATTTTAATTGTCATTGTCAGTGTACAGTACAGAGTTACTCCAGCACTTTGTGTTTTGCTCAAGGCACCATATTGTTGAACAGAAGAGTGACAGAGTGAGTGTCAGGAGCTGTGCAGCCACTAAGTTTTAGGTTTATCTTTTACCCAAATTCATAGAATTTACCCAAGTGGAGATATCAATAAATTAAAATTCACAATATCCCTAACATTATAGATATCCATAAGTTTAATGTATTTTTCAAAATAGCTGGATTAGGATGGCTCTGAAAGGCTTATCTGCAGTTTGATTAATCATAAATATTTTAATTGGGAATATTTGTGAGAAGAGTCACAAGAAGCAACAAAACGCGACTGCTAAATTGATCATTCAATCCTTTCTGTTCCAGCTGAGGCAGAAGGAGGATCATATTTTGAGTCTTGAAGATAGTTTAGCACACTTGCAGAAGAAGCATCAAGCTCTGTTCAACAAACATAAAAACAGTGAATCAGAGTTGCAACTTGCCCAAAAAAATCTTTTGTCATCTCACAAACAGAACAAATATTATGTTGAAGAGGTAAGTCAGCATTATTACACCGTTGTGTCAGTGATACTGTATATTGTAGTATTATTGAAACGTGCTATAATAAATTATTAATCGTTGTCTATGTGATACATAAAGGAAACGCAAGCAATGGACATTACAGGGTCAATCCAACTTTCATTCTTTTTCTTAAATTTATTTTATATTCCAAAGTTTGCCCCCATCAATGTGAAATATTTGTCCAATGTATGTATCGAAACTTCCAGATAAGCTAGATGTTGACATTTGGATGAAAGCTACCTCTAATCAATCCTAAAATACGTTTGAATCTCAGAAATGAGATGGGTCTCCAAACTCCAAAATGGCCATTAGCAAGTTAATTTCATGGATCGAATCAAACTGACTAACCACCGACAGTTCGATAGGGAATGTAGGCAGTCATGCAATTGGGCCTCAGAATGTCTTGGTCTTCTGTGTACCTCTGGAACTGCAGGTCGAGCCACAGCTGGCTTGCTGCTATGTTTAACGTATTCTGCTGCTGGATTCACTATTGAGCTCTGCAGTGGAACACTGGCATATGGACCAAAAGTCCTACCCTTACTCTTAATTTTAAATCCAGAAAAAAATCCTGTGAAGGGGGCTAAGCGCAAATGCCGGTAAAGGTTAAGTACCTGTGCATGGGGTAGGTCAAACCAGCGTAATAACAAAAATCAATGACTACTTTTTGCGCAAGTACAATTATATTGATCTTGAAAACCAGCAATCCCTGTACACTAACACTATCCTACACACACGAGGGACAATTTTACATTTACAACAAGCCAATTAACCTACATACCTGTACGTCTTTGGAGTGCGGGAGGAAACCGAAGATCTCGGACAAAACCCACACGGTCACGGGGAGAACGTACAAACTCCATACAGACAGCATCGGGATTGGACCTAGGTCTCCGGCGTTGCCCTTGATTCCGTTAGCACTAAGCTATATATCTAACTCTCTCTTGAATACATCCAGTGAATTAAACATCGAAAAATAGAAAATAAGTGCAGGAGTAGGCCCTGCGAGTCAGCACCGCGAATCAATATGATCATGGCTGATCATCCAAAATCAATAACCTGTTTCTGCTTTCTCCTCATATCCCTTGATTCCATTACCCCTAAAAGTTATATCTAACTCTCTCTTGAAAACATCTATTGAAGGCCTCCACTGCCTTCTGTGGCAGAGAATTCCACAGATTCACAACCCATATCCCCTGACTCTGCTATCTTTAAGAACCGTATCTAGCTCTCTCTTGAAAATATCCAGAGAACCGGCCTCCACCGCCCTCTGAGGCAGGGAATTCCACATACTCACAACTCTCTGTGTGAAAAAGTGTTTTCTCATCTCCGTTCTAAATGGCTTACCCCTTAATGTTAAACTGTGGCCCCTGGTTCTGGACTCCCCCAACATCGGTAACATGTTTCCTGCCTCTTGCGTGTCCAAACTCTTTATAATCTTATATGTTTCAATAAATATGTTCCTTCTAATATTCAATAAATATCTTCCTTCTAAATTCAAGAGTATACAAGCCCAGCCACTTTATTCTCTCAGCATATGACAGTCCCGCCATTCCCAGGAATTAACTTTGTAAACCTACGCTGCACTCCTTCAATAGCAAGAATTAGGGGACCAAAACTGCCTGATGAACAAAGACCCCCAGATCCCATTGTACTTCCCCTTTTCCCAAAATGACACCATTTAGATAATAATCTGCCTTCCTGTTTTGCTGCCAAAGTGGATAACCTCCCATTTTTCGTGCATCTAGCCTGTCCAATCCCTTAAGAATTTTATATTTTTCTATAAGATCCCCTCTCATCCTAAATTCCAGTGAATATAAGCTCAGTCGATCCATTCTATCATCATTTGTCAGTCCCGGCCATCCCGGCAATTAACATGGTGAACCTATGATGCTGCACTCCCTCAATAGCAAGAATGTCCTTCCTCAAATTATGAGACCAAAACTGCACACAATACTCCAGGTGTGGTCTCACCAGGACCCTGTACAACTGCAGTAGGACCTCCTTGCTCCTATACTCAAATCCTCTCGCTATGAAGGCCAACGTGCCATTTGCTTTCTTCACTGCCTGCTGTACCTGCATGTTTACTTTCAGTGACTGATGTACAAGCACACCCAGGTCTCGTTGCACCTCCCCTTTTCCTAATCTGACACCATTCAGATAATGATCAGCCTTCTTGTTCTTGCCATCAAAGTGGATAACCTCACATTTGTCCACATTATACTGCATCTGTCATGCATCTACCCACTCACCCAACCTATCCAAGTCACCTTGTAGCCTCATAGCATCCTCCTGGTAGCTCACACTGCCATCCAACTTTGTGTCATCCGCAAACTTGGAGATGTTGGGCCCCACTGACTTCTGTGGCAGAGAATTCTACAGATTCACAGCTCTGGGTGAAAAAGTTTTTCCACATCTCAGTCCTAAATAGCCTACCCCTTATTCTTAAACTGTGACCCCTGGTTCTGAACTCCCCAAACATCGGGAACATTGTTCCTGTATCTATCCTGTCCAATCCCTTAAGAATGTTATATGTTTCTATAAGACCCGTATACGGAACCAGTAATAAATCTCAGATGTTACAAATCAAGTGGAAATTTCCTGATAACTGATATAATTTTATTGCTCACAGAAACTAGATTACATTTTTAGACACCCCAACAAGGCCTGTCAGTTTACCATCTCCTTAATGACAAATGCAGACAGCAACATGCTGCTTCTCTCTATTAGAGAAAAAATCTGTCAGTGTTGTAACTTGTCTGTTTTACTTTCTAAAGCTGACATTGTCATTCCACAGGTGAGTCGACACGAGGATACATTTGCCAGGCACAAGTCACAGTTGGATGTAGTCCAGGAACAGGTACAAAAAACTAAACATGAGCTGCTGTCAGCAAACAAACTCATCCATGAGCTCAGACTGGAGCTAACAGCATGTCAGGGCACCCAGAAAGAAAACGTGGAACAGGTTTGTCACTTGCAAATGGAAACTAGCCCGTGCCTTCATGTCTTGCTAAGTTTCAATGTATCATTGAATGTATCAGTGCCTTCATTGGTTTTCTGAATGCCTTACCTTCTTGGAAATCGCATAACACCGACTTGTCGGCAATGCATGAGTTTTATAAAGATCCAGGGCCACGACTCTACCCCACAATATCATTTGTATAGTTTAGAAAATGTACATTAAAAAACTCCCGTTAATATGTTCCATTTGCATAAGCTGTAAAATGTGTGTGGTATGTGAGAGCAGTAGATAATTAGATTGGTGCATTCATCTATTATAAAATAAGATGAAAGATTTGTTGACAATCTGGATTCTTTCTGTGAGCCATGAAGAGGTTCTTGGCAGCAATGGGGAAAACTGATTCATTTTGCTCTTTTATGCCCCTGTCCCACTTAGGAAACCTGAATGGAAACCTCTGGAGACCTTGCCCCCCAGCCAAGGTTTCCATGAGGTTCTTGGAGGTTTTGGTCGCTCTCCCTAATGATGGAAAGTGGTTTCCGCGTGGGCGAGGCTTCTTCTATGTTCCTGCGATTATTACAAAAAAAACGAAACTGGCCTCGACTAAAAATAGGTTGCCGTTTGGTCGAAGCCAGTGGAGTGGGGTCGCTATTTACTTACAGGCAGTCAAAGGCAATCTCCTTCACTCACCGGCCATTTTGATTGGCTCATTGAAGTTTTCAGCAAAGATCCTGTAGGATCTTTGGTTTTCAGGACCTAGAAGATCCGCCGGAAGGTAAAATGCCCGTGAACTTTATTAAACTTCTTAAAACTGTCTCCACTCCTTTCCCCCCTTCTCTCCCTCCCTCTCGCGCTCTCTAAAGGACCTACTGTGCTCTGTGGCAGCCGTCTACCTTCCTCTTCATCGCGCAGACAGCGCTCCTCCGGTGTCCCTGGCCCCCACCTTCGCTGTGTGTCCCTGTGTGTGTGTGTGTGTGGTGTGTGTGTGTGTGTGTGTGTGTGTGTGTGTGTGTGTGTGTGTGTGTGTGTGTGTGTGTGTGTGTGTGTGTGTGTGTGTGTGTGTGTGTGTGTGTGTGTGTGTGTGTGTGTGTGTGTGTGTGTGTGTGTGTGTGTGTGTGTGTGTGTGTGTGTGTGTGTGTGTGTGTGTGTGTGTGTGCAAAGTGTGTCCTGTCCCCTGAGGATCTTTGGTCAGTAGATGCAGCTCATGCTTTGTTTTAGGCTTTCCAGGCAAGTGACCAAAACCTCTGGCCACTCATGGAAACCTTGGGTGGGGGTGCGCAAGGTGACCAGAGGTTTCCGTTCAGGTTTCCTAAGTGGAACAGGAGCATAACACTTTACTTTGGTGAGCTTTAAGGCTTGTCCCACTTACGTCATTACGACATGTCGCGGGGCGACGCCTGTATGGTCGTGAGTAGTTGCCCAAAGAGTTGTACCTTTTTCTGGTCGCCACTGCATTTTCAACATTTCGGCAACCTGCTGCGACTATGATGGGTGCCAGCGAGTCGCCAAAAAAATTGCGTAAGTGGGACAGGCCCTTTACACATGTGGACTTTTAATGGCCTTACTTGTCGTATCCTTTGACAAATTGAGCATAGCAAAGGAGAATCTAAGAGCGAAAAGTAACAATGAAAAATAAAAGTGGACTAAAATGAAGTGGTGCGTGAGATTGCTGCATAACTGCTAATGAAAATAATTGCTGTATTAGCATGGCAATTTGCCACCCTCTTTCCATGAGCCTGGTGCAGGCAAGTGGGACAAGCTCAGTTCGGGAACTTGGTCAGCATGGACAAGTTGGATCAAAGGCTCTGTTCCCATGCTGTGTAGATCCATGATTCATTGTCTTCTCAGATATGGAACTGCTAACTGTGTTTTCATTTTCAGTTAAGTGAGAAGAGTCGAGAGATAGCAAGCCTGAAAAATGATATTGCATGTAGTCAACAGAGGACTATGCAGCTGACAGACGAAAGTGCAACATATGAGGAGCGGATGAACAGATTGCAGAATGAACTGAGAAAAATGCAAGAACTTAATCGGCGAGCAGAGGAGGAGGTAAGGGAAGAGAGGCTTCATCTGACTTCAAAGTGCAGATAAGTAATTAGGTACAGTTCAGAACTGTAGATGAATATTTTTCTTCATATATATGCTTTGCCCTGAATTTATTTATCTGGTGTTTGATTCTAGGTCCAACAATTACATTGTAATGACATGAGCAGGTTGTTATTTGTGTAAATTTACACATCAGCATTCTGTTTTGTCACACATAGCATTTCAGCAGTACCAAGCCTGACATCAAATGTTTGGGTTTATAAAAAGATCAGAGCAATGTATATTTCATACAGGAGTTGTATTTCCTTTCTCCACTGGTATATTTAATAGCACTATACTATTTTAAAATTACATTTTACATATAAAAGATCATTTTGCATGGTGATTAATTTTGTCAATATAATTGTTAGAATAAAATCTTCACATAAAAGTTGCAAACCACAAGATAACTAATTGCAGAATACCTGCTCAAAAACATCTTAGGATTGAAATTCTTCAAGCACTTATCAACATACTGCTGAAAAATTCCCAAGTGAATTATTTCATCAGAATTCCTTTTACAACTCGTGTTTCTATAGTTTCACTCTATACTTTACATATTACCATGTATTAGTCCGTCTAATCATCATCCCTATGCAGCACTGCAATAGGCTGGCACTTATTTGATAAACAAGAGAACGTGAGGTAAACTCTACATAAGCCCCACGTTTTACAGTCCAGACCCAACATGAGTCTTAAGCAATAGACATCAATTCATTAACCCAATGAGATTTGGAATAAAAACAACATTATACTATTTCTCTAATACGGTACAAATGTAATTATATTGAGAGCCCTCAGAGATAGTAGCAGGTGAAAAACAGAAAGAAATAATTAATTTTTTTCCAAAACCAATGAATTTTGCTAAGGTCATCCTCGGTACTGATTAAATGTAAGAAAATGATGAGTTTTTTTTATAAACCAAGTGACAGAGTGATTGCTTAAGGATTAACCTGGATATAGCACTAATATAACAGCAGCCAATATTAATGTAATCTCATCTCCCCATATTCACACATTGGGCATGCTTAATCAGCAGATGCTTAATTAAAAATGCTTTGCAAATTAAACTTGTATTAGTTTCTGCATTAAGCTGTTTTCCATTGATTTTCCTTTGCATTTCAAATAGAAAGGTCATCTGCTGATGCTTCATCTCAGTAAACAAATGGTGTAGGTTTAAGCTATTCAAAGTACATTTTTCAGTCATTTCATGCAGGTGATACTACACATTTTGTAAGACTATTCTACTGAATAGAATGTAAATTTCTTGTTTTAATTACCTTGCATGTAATTAAACTTATAATAATTAAATAAATGGCATAAATGCCCATTGAGTACCACTGTCAAGAATTTATATTCCAAATCTGCTTGAATTTGTGCTTCCATGTGCTCCCATTTTTGAAGCTTGCCAGGGACCATATGAAAGTCAATACCATAGAGAATAAATATTCAGACTACCCCACTGCGCAATACGTTGATGTTGTAGCTTCTCCCCCATGTCTATCTAAAGGGCATTGAGGGTTTCCTATTCAAGACCCAGTTAATGTATACCTTCCGACTGATGTTCAGGCCATTTCTGCCTCATAAGACCATACCACTACTTTTGGTGACCATCCTTGCTATGGTGATGTTGGAATTTCTTCAGTCGGATTAGTGGCTCTAAAAGCAACAGCAATCTTGAGTCAGGTTTGCACATGAATGGACAAGTCCTTTCTCCTCTTCCCCAAAAGGAGGGATATTTTCCTCATCACCCAAGTTCCAGTCCATTTAATCAAGTTCCACCCAAGTACTTGTTCCAGACCATTCTTAAATCAGCAGATTGTTCCTAAGCTGGCTAGTTTTTAGTTTATTTGAGGAGAAACCGTACAGTCTGCTACACACCATCCTGGCCACACACTCATCTCCCCGCTACCTTCAGGTAGAAGGTACAGGAGCCTGAAGACTGCAACGTCCAGGTTCAGAAATAGTTTCTTCCCCACAGCCATCAACTCAACTGAAACAAATCTCTGAACATTAGTAGACCATTATCGGTTTATTTGCACTTTATCTGCTTATTTATTGATGTGCGTATATATTTATATAATGGTATATGGCCACACTGATCTGTTCTGTATTCATGCCTACTATATACTAAAGCAAGAATTTCATTGTCCTATCTGGGACACATGACAATAAACTCTCTTGACATGACAGTCTATGTCTGTACTCTGTGTAGAGTTTACAGTTTAGAAGAATGAGAGGTGACCTCATTAAGACATTCAAAATTCTTAGAGGGTTAACTTCTTTTTTTTCTGGCTAATACGAGTCTTGAGAGTAATAATCTAGTCAGCCTCAAAATAAGGAAAAGGCCGTTTAATCATAAATTTCCTCACTCAGGGGATGGTGAATTTCAGAATTCTCTATCCTAGAGGATTGCTGAAGCCTAGCCATAAAAGAGCACAGCACAAAAACAGACCATGTGGCCCCTCATGTCTGCGCTGACCATGATGCCAATCTAACTAATCCCATCATCCTGACAGTCTTCATCGCTCTATTCCCTTCCTGAACATGTGTCCGCTCTTGAACATTGCCATCATATCTGCCATTCCATTAAACTTTCCCCTTTGATCATAAACCCATGCCCTCTGTTTTTTGACTTTTCAACCTTCGGAAAAGGTTCTGACAGTCCACCCAAACTTGAAGTCTGTGAAAGAGTAGCGATGCAGTAGATGAAGCTTTCCCATTACGTGAAGAGGTCGTATGAATCTTTTACCTAACAACCAAATACAGACCTGCGTACGTGGCCTGAGAAAAATAATCACCTTGCTGCTCATTTAGTCAGAAAATGGAAAATATCACAAAGGCACCTTAATAAATAGTTATGTTATGCACAGTCGGTGATTAAAAGCATGGAAAAAAAATGCAAGACGATGCTTGTCAGATTGAGCAAAATTGTGATAAAACGGACTACATTGCAATACAAAGATAATCTAAGTAAAAGATCTTTCTTGTACTGCAGGCACATATGTATGAGAATCGATTAATGGAACTCAGCAGCCAGGTGATGTTGTCACAAAGAAAGACCCACGAATCCATGAAGGAGCTTACAAGCAAGGATGAAGAGTTAGTGATAATGAAAGTGGAATTGGCCTCACTTCGAGAAAGGTACCACTGCAAGGATGAAGAGGTACTGTTTTATTCCAGATTATGATTTCTGGTAAAAAAATTTAGTAGTGGAATCTTAATAGATAGATTTGTATCTTTAAAAATGAAGATTATTGTTTGTAAATTTGTTTTTTGGATGTTGATGTACTTAAATACAGTCCTCATTATCCCATGCTTTTTAATCGTATGTCTGAGGTGCAGCCCAGAACCCCTCAAATACTCACAAATATTCACAGATGTTTTAAATAGCATCAAAAGGTTTGAAATGCCTCCACAAGAGCAGGAATGTGTACAGACATATTCATCCATGTACATATTTTTATTATTAAAGCCAAGCCAGCTACAAATAGGGGAGATAAGTCACAACTCCATCCCTCTTGTTCACTGCAACCTTGCTCCCAACCTCCATATTCTAGCTCAACCAATATTGGCTCACAGTAAAAACCAGCCGCTCTCTCACAACACTGCCGATAGAGAGGGGGTTGAGAAGTACATCACTTCCCCTCGAGCTGTTGCAGTGTTGGACTACTGTATTAAAGGTATCTGCATACCTATGGTGATATTAATGTTTTATATTGTCCTATTACCTTATAATGCCTAAGATATTTGAACTAATTAATGTTTTATGAAAGTGAAGTAATGCTTTTAGAACATTTGAAGACAACATGTTTTTTGGGGGATAGACACAAAGCTGGAGTAACTCAGCGGGGCAGGCAGCTTCTCTGGAGAAAAGGAATGGGTGAGGTTTTTGGTCGATGCCTGTCCCGCTGAGTTACTCCAGCTCTTTGGTTTAAACCAGCATCTGCAGTTCCTTCCTACACATTATGTATTTTCCAGTATGTAAGAAAGGGCCTTTGTAAAACCTGCATTTTTGTTATTTACTTGAAGTCTGTCCCTTCACATATTGTCAAAGACAAAACACATGGAAATAGATTTACAGCCCATCGGGTCCACAATGACCAAAATCATTTACAATAGTCCTACCTCAAACCCGTTTTTATTCTCCCCCCATTCTCAACAACTCTCCCCGGATTCTACCATTCACCCACACACCAGGGGCAATTTACAAAGGTCAATTACCGTACTTTAGTCTTTGGGCTGCAGGAGGAAACCCCTGTGGGCTCAGGAAGAACGTGCAAACTCCACAGACAGCATCTGACATCAGGATTGAACCCAGATCTCTGGTGCTGTGAAGCAGCGGCTCTAATAGCTACATCACACTGGCACCCTTGAGGATAATGACTGAGCACAATAAAAGTATTTCAAAGAATAAGAAATAATAGTGCTCTAGAGATAATTTTATTAGGCTTCTTATTGTCAGGAGAACATTCCTCCAGATCCTCTTTAAAATCTTAGATTTTTCTTTTCTCATCTATTAAAATTAATTCCTCTCTTTCTGATATAAATAGAACACCAAGATGAATGTGTGTCTTTTTTTTTGTCATTGCATTTTTCCAGTCATTGCATAATTATAGAACTAAATTACCTATGTTTTCTGCATCACTTCTAAACAGGTTAGGAGCAAAACCAAGTAGCTGGAGGAGTGATGGAGCTGTGTGTCTCTTGTAAAAAAAATGTGGTTGTGCTTTTAAACATAAAACTGCAAGTGCCTGGTTTTTGGGCCATGTTGTATCTGAAGGAGACAAACATTCAAAGAGTAATAATTATGTCTTATGTGACTAATATTCCTCTTTAGTACCCACAGTTAAAGAACAATCTAGCTAAACCAACTAGTTTTTGTTTTAACTAACTTAATTAAATTATGTCAGTTGAATTAAGCAAAATTCCATAAATACAATTCATCTGAAAAGCCATTTTGTTTTTTTCTAAATGTATTATAGTTAACCTTATAAAAATATATAGACGACAGCACAATCTAATTTTCACTGCACGAGAAAATAATCCACTGCATTCCTTTGCTGCCTGTGTCTTCTTTGACACTCAAGAACATCTGCATCAGCTGGACAAAAAGTGACTTCAGGTTGTTGTCAGCCATGACGGTCTTCATAAAGCCTGCCATCTGCAATAGCTAAGAATGCAATGTTCATTACACCACCTCATAACTACACAGTCACACTCTAAATTGATGTTCAAAAGTATGTTAGTCTGTACTTCAACTATGTATTACAATTCATAGAAACAGACAATAGCAGGAGTAGGCCATTCGGCCCTTCGATCCAGCACCGCCATTCAATAGCATGATCATCCAAAATCAGTACCCCGTTCCTGCTTCCATTAGCCCTAAGAGCTATATCTAAATCAAATATCAAGTGAATTGGCCTCCATTGTCTTCTGTGGCATAGAATTCCACAGATTCACAACTCTCTGGGTGAAAAAGTTTTTCCTCATCTCAGTCCTATATAGCCCACCCATTATTCTTCAACTGTGATCCCCATTTCTCGACTACCCCAACATGGGGAGCATTTTTCCTGCATCTAGCCTGTCCAATCTCTAAATAATTTGATATGTTTCTATAAGATCCCCTCTCCAGTGAATACAAGCCCAGTCGACCCATTCTTCCATCATATGTCAGTACCGCCATCCCAGGGATTAACCTGGTGAACCTACGCTGCAATCACTCAATAGCAAGAATGTCCTTCCTCAAATTAGGAGACCAAAACTGCACACAATATTCCAGGTGTGGTTTCACCTGGGCCCTGGACAACGACAGTAGGACCTCCTTGCTCCTGAACACAAATCCTCTCGTTAAGAAGACCAACATGCCATTAGCTTTCTTCATTGCCTACTGTGCCTGCACTCCTCCTTTCAGTGACTGATGTACTCGGACACCCAGGTCTCGTTGCACCTCCCCTTTTCCTAATTTGACACCATTCAGATAATAATCTGCCTTCCTGGTCTTGCCACCAAAGTGGATAACCTCACATTTATCCACATTATATTGCATCTGGCATGCATCTGCCCACTCACCCAACCTATCCAAGTCACCCTGCAGCCTCATAACATCCTCCTCGCAGCTCACACTGCCACCCAACTTTGTGTCATCTGCAAACTTGGAGATGTTACATTAAATTCCCTCATCTAAATCGTTAATATATATTGTCAATAACTGGCATCCCAGCACTGAGCCTAGTGGCACCCTGCTAGTCACTGCCTGCCATTCTGAAAAGGACCTGCTAATTCCCCCTAGTCCTCACCTTTCACCCCACCAGCCGTCACATACAAAAAGTAATCCTCCGTCAGTTTCGCCACCTCCAACGTGACCCCACAACTCGCCACATCTTCCCATCCCCCCCCATATCTGCCTTCCGCAAAGACCGCTCCCTCCATAACTCCCTTGTCAATTATTCCCTTCCCTCTCAATCCACCCCCTCCCCGGGCACTTTCCCTTGCAACCGCAAGAGATGCAACACTTATCCCTTTACCTCCCCCCTCGACTCCGTTCAAGGACCCAAACAATCGTTCCAGGTGCGACAGAGGTTTACCTGCATCTCTTCCAACCTCATCTATTGCGTCCGCTGCTCTAGATGTCAGCAGATCTATATCGGTGAGACCAAGCGGAGGTTGGGCGATCGTTTCGCCGAACACCTCCGCTCGGTCCGCAATAACCAAGCTGACCTCCCGGTGGCTCAGCACTTCAACTCCCCCTCCCACTCCGCCTCCGACCTCTCTGTCCTGGGTCTCCTCCATGGCCACAGCGAGCAGCACCGGAAATTGGAGGAACAGCACCTCATATTCCGTTTGGGGAGTCTGCACCCCGGGGGCATGAACATCGAATTCTCCCAATTTTGTTAGTCCTTGCTGTCTCCTCCCCTTCCTTAGCCCCCCTGCTGTCTCCTCCCATCCCCCAGCCTTCTGGCTACTCCTCCTTTTCCCTTTCTTGTCCCCACCCACCCCCGCCCCCGATCAGCCTGAAGAAGGGTTTCGGCCCGAAACGTTGCCTATCTCCTTCGCTCCATAGATGCTGCTGCACCCGCTGAGTTTCTCCAGCTTTTTTGTGTAACCTGCTAATTCCTACTCTTTGTTTCCTGTCTGCTAACCAGTTCTCGACCATGTGCTCTAATTTTGCACGCTAATCTCTTGTGTGGGACCTTGTCAAAGGCTTTTTGAAAGTCCAGATAGACCACATCCACTGGCTCTCTCTTATCCATTCTATTTGGTACATCCTCAAAAAATTCCTGAAGATTAGTCAAGCATGATTTTCCCTTCATAAATCCATGCCGACTTTAACCGATCCCATCACTGTTTTCCAAATGCGCTGCTATAACATTTCATGACACTAGAGAGTTTTTTTTCGACCTTATTTCTATCATGTTCTCTTCTAGTACATATTCTTGATATTGAAATATTTAGTTGGGTAACTAAGTGCAATGGAAAATTTAGACAAATGTGTCTTTTATTAATAAATGTCTGTGGAAATGTTGGTTGATTTCCTTTATGGACAGTAAACGTTCTGTTAAATCATGGGTAGACACAAAATGCTGGAGTATCTCGGCGGGACAAGCAACATCTCTTGAGAGAAGGAAATGGGTGACGTTTCGGGTCAAGATTGTCTCTTTAATATGAATGGGAACATTGAACCTTTGGTGAATAGACAGAATCCAGTCTTTTAATTCCACACCATTTCTGAAAAGATGTTTGTACCACATAGAAAAGTTATGTAGGTACATTATGTTTTTACAATAATATGACGTGACTTACCATTAAGAATTCCAGTGCACTTGTTCTATTTGCTGCAACCTATGATTGCCTTATTTGATTTTCATATTGTTTGTGAGCTATTTAAATAAAGCTGCTTGGCCTAGAAGTTGCCGCACATGATATTAGGTGCAGTTTGTACAGTCATACTAACACTCAACACTTTCCTTCATGCCCTTTACCGTGAAGTTGTGGGGGAGGGTTGGGGAGAGATCAATGTGTGTGGCATCATACTTCAAGGTTCACTGCAGCCTGATTGATGGGAGAGGTGTGGCTGAATGAACCAGGACTTTGCAAATGCTGAGGAGAAAGGGAAGATGGAGGTGGGAGAACTGAGGTTGATTGCGCCAAAGCCAATCAAAGATTCAGGACAATGAAAGGTTGATGCCTGGAGCAATTGCAGGCAGGTGAACCTTTCAGGGATGGGGGTCCCCCTCTTCCATTATAGATGAGGCCCTCACTAGGGTTTCCTCGATATTCCACAGCACTGCTCTTCCTCCCCCTCCCCCCATTCGTAACAAGGACAGAGTCCCCCTAGTCCTCACCTTCTGCCCCATCAGCCATCACATACAGCACATAATCTTTCAACATTTTCACCACCTCCAAGGGGATCCCACTATTAACCACATCTTCCCATCTGCACCCCTTTCCGCTTTCCGCAGAGACCGTTCCTTCCGCAATTCCCTTGTCAACTCGTCCCTTCCCACCCAAACCACCCCCTCCCAAGGTACTTTCCCCTGCAACCGCAGCAGATGCAACACCTGTCCCTTTACCTCCCCCCTCGACTCCGCCCAAGGACCCAACCGTCTTTTCAAATGAGGCAGAGGTTCACTTGCACCTCCTCCAACCTCATCAACTGTATCCGCTGTTCCAGGTATATCGTCGAGACCAAGCGCAGGCTCGGCGAGCGTTTCGCTGAACACCTCCGCTCAGTCCGCTTATCCACCTGATCTCCCAGTTGCTCAACACTTTAACTCCCCCTCCCATTTCCCACACTGACCTTTCTGTCCTTGGATGAACAGCATCTCATATTTCGCTTGGGTAGCTCACACCGCAGCGGTATGAACATTGACTTCTCTAACTTCAAGTAGCCCTTGCTTTCCTTATCTCTCCATCCCCTCACACTTCCCAGTTCTCCCACCAGTCTTACTGTCTCCGACTACATATCATCTCTGTAACACCCACTCCACTGACATCAGTCTAAAGAAGGGTCTCGACCCGAAATGTCACCCATTCCTTCCCTCCACAGATGCTGCCTGTCCAGCTGAGTTACTCCAGCATTTTGAGTCTATCTACTTGTCAATTCCTTGGCTTGCGCTTCACAATTTTTTTGATATAGCAACATGGTTGAATTGAAACTCAATACATGAAGGATTAGACACGAAAACCAGCCTATAGCCTTTATAACACAGCATATTGCGGGATTGGATATTCGATATTTCACGATGGTTGAGGTTCAAATATTTTGCAGTCAGTTTGTTCTAACACTAACCTATATTTTTGCATTGTGTTGTTTTAGCTTGATACATTACGAAAGTCTTTGCATGGTGCAAGATCAGACAGTACACGATTACATCGAGAAAGTGAACTCGTTGTGGCAAATGTTAATCAGTGGGTAAAGGACCAAAAGTAAGTACCTTTTAATATTTTCATTAGTGTTTAATACACACATTTTTAAAGTATCGGACGGCTTAATATTCTGCAACATTTTAAATGTTTAATTAATAATGTTTTATTATTAATGTTTAATGTTTTATGTATCATTCTTAACTGTCACTGTATGTCATGTCACTTGGGGGCGGAGCACCAAGGTAAATTCCTTGTATGTGAATACTTGGCCAATAAATTTATTCATTCATTCATTCGCTATCATATGTAGTTTTTCCACACTCCTAGAAACATATAAAACTAACAATGTACAGGAGGAATCCAAACCTGTATTATTTTCAACTCACCGACTCTCCCCTTCTATTGTGAGGTTCAAGGCATTGTTTACGATAGGAATTTCCCGAAGTCAAATTCTTGGGGATAACCAACAACCAGAAGCTTCCTGTGGGCCAGCATCACACATGTTATGGATATATCAGGAGGAAGGTGTCCTATAATAAATTACTCATCTACCGACCCACAAAATCTGCCCATCACTAAGTTACAAATGTGATAGAAAACTCATCATTTGATTAGATGAGTGCAGCTCTAGGCATCCACAGACATTAGGACCACACAGGGTGAAGCAGTCCATTTATTTGGTACACACTTGGCCATCCTAAATGCCCATCCCTTCACCACTGAAGCTGTTCAGGAACTTTCACTTTGTTACAGCCATCAGGCTATTAAACACTACAATCTATAAATAATCTCTGAACTACATAGACTTGGGGCCATTGTTTCTTTCTTTTTGTACTATTTGTTTTTTATGCGTGTGGGGAGGAAGGGTGTGTGAGGGGAGGAAGGGACTTTACGCAGCGGCCACCAGCCGCGGCACCACACAGCACCTCCCGACTCCACACTGCGCTTACCCAACTCCACACAGCAACTTTCACAGAGCTTTCGGCTTTCACACGGCTTTTTCACTCAGCGGCTTTCACAAGGCTTTTAACCAACTCCACACAGCGGCTTTCCCGACTCCACTCTTGCGGACTCAATCAGCATGGCTTATTTACTCAGCCCCGCCTCCGGGGCTTTATTCTCCAGCGGGTGCCAGAAGGAGCGTTACCTTCATGGTGACTGACTGGCGAGAAGACCAATCTGCTGATTTCATGATTTTTTAAACCTTCATAACTTTTCTATTTTTCACCAATTGGAACAAAACTTGGTGTCTTGGAATAGAGGAGAATGGTGAGTAAGGTGGCGAAAAAATCCCAGCGATATAGGGTAGCACTTTTACGCAAATTTAATTACAACGCAGACCAGAAGTGGTCAAGATGAGAGGTTTAGTAATAGTATAGATAAATATATATGTGTGTACACTAAACTTTTTTTCCTCGTATATTATATTGCTTACAGCATACTGCATTTACATATTTTGTTGTGTTGCTGCAAGTAAGAATGTCATTGTTCTATCTGAGACATATGACAATCAAACACTCTTGACTGGCACACTATGGTTGTCTGCGTCATCCACAAGATGCACTGTAGTAATACTGTTTTCACAATATGACCCAGAGTTTATGCCAATTAGAATAAGCTACTATAGTACATGAGAAGAGAAGCATCTGCATTCATGATATGAAATCAAATCATTGTTTCTTCAACAATACTGGGCCTAAGTGCTAGGACTCCCTTACCCACAATAATATGAAATATCATAATCCAAGGATTGTGTCAGTTCATGTGAGCTCAAGGACATTTAGACATGGGCAATGATTGCTGGACTTGCTAATGATACTCATCTGTAAATGGAAAAACGAACAAATATTTGTTATTAAATTCCTGACTGCGATGAATGTCATAAGAGATCCTCTCAAGCGTATTACAAACAATGCATTTGAATATATATTTCATTTTGTTTCAACCTCAGGTTTCTTTTTAACAAAATTATAAGAAAAAAATGAATGCTTGAGTTTTAATATAAAAATAGAAAACAATGGCATAATATGCAGGATATAAATTATTATTTAAAAGAGAATGAGACAATATTGATATTATCAGACTAGGAGACCTTTCTACAACTGCATCATTCACTGTGGTTATTATATTTTCAGCCTTTCCTGTATTCACAATTAAACAGATTTGCTTTTATTTTTTTTTAAACAGGCAAGCCAATGAAAAACAAGGAAATAAGATCAAAGAGCAAACCAAGCAAATCCTCCAACTATCAACTGAAAAAGAGTAAGTGCTGTTGCTGGGAACTGACTGGTATAAATGTCAGATTTCCTGGTATTGGTATCAATTATTAGTACTGTACTCGATCTGTGTTGGCCAGTAATACTTCTTTAGGTAGAAAGTGCAAACAGCTTATTCCCTGTTGGTCAATGTTGCTAATCAACCTACAGAGACAGATATGAGGAAATTATTTTTAGCAATTGACTCGATTGATCAAAGACAGTGTTACTCTGCCCATTAAGGTGTGGGATCATATTACTGAGCAAGGAAATATTTTTCCACAAATCCTCAGTCAATGATGGCTTGGTTCAAATGAGGTTCACAGTCTCAAATTCCCTAGTCTTTCTTGCCCTTCTCTTGATTTACCTTTAAACATGTTAATAATTGTCTTTCCAATTCTGATTAAAGACAAAGGCACGAAGACATAAAGGCAGCACAGTGGCACAGCTAGGAGACCTGCTGCCTCACCACCAAAGACCCGGGTTCGATCCTGATCTCATGTGCTGTCTGAGTGGAGTTTGCACGTTCTCCCCGTCGCTGCATCGGTTTCCTCCCATATTCCAAAGATGTGTGGCATTTGTAGGTTAATTGTCCTCTAAAATTGTCAGAAGTGGGTGAGAAAGTGGGATATCATAGAACTAGTGAGAATGGGTGATTGGCATGGCCTTAGTGAGTCAAAGGGCCTGTTTCCATGCTGTATGTCTAAACTTTAAACATTTAAATAGGGAATATTACACTTTTTAGTGACTTGAAGAGATACATTTCGATTTTCTACAGACAAGGAAGATATATATATAGGGAGAGGCTGAGCAGGATCAGACTTTATACCTTGGAGCATAGGACGGATGATCTTATAGAGGTTATAAAATCATGAGGGGAATTGATACGGTGAATGTGCAGAGCTTTTTATCCAGCGTATGGGAATCCAGAGGACATGTTTAAGATGAGAGGGGAAAGATTTAATAGGAATCTGATGCGCAACTTTTTCATTTAGAGTGATATGGAACGAGCAGCTAGAGGAGGTAGTTGAGGAAAGTATTATAACAGCATTTAAAAGACACTTAGACAGTTACACAGATAGGAAAGGTTTACCGGACAAATGAGACTAGCTTAGATGGGGGTATATTTGTCAGTGTGGACAAGTTGGGCAAAGGAGCCTGAATCCATCTGTGTGGATCTGTGGCTCAATGCTCTAAATACTTAAGTATGAAATTGTGGGTTTAATCTATTAACAAGATGAGATCTGTACATGTTCTGAGTATGGAAATTAAGCAGCTCTATTCCTTGCGAGATTGTAAGCCCCTAAGCAAGTGGATATCATCTTCCACCATTAAGTAATTATGCATGCATGAATTATAGAAAAAAGTAAATAAATCCACCAGAAACCAAATGGAATATGACTGATAACCAGAAGGTTGAGCTAAATATGGAATATGTTACCCACAAGAAAGGTCACGAGTTTATAAAATGGAGACAGAAGGTATTCTCAATGTATTATGTTCACAGTAAGATTGTTGTCTTATTTTATGATAGCAGTTGAAACGCAAATTTAACAGTTAAAGCAGTTAGAGTAATAAAGATTAGGTAAGTTATTTAGGATACATTTAGGTAGCATATTTGGTTACTATATATATTATAAACAGAATAAATGAATGCTGTGAATTTTGAGATTTGTGATGAATAATAATAGCCAAATAAACTGCAGTCAACAATCTACTGAATAGTGGTGATCTCTTCAACAGCAGAAGATTCAGGCTTTATTCGGAAGGGGAAGTCTGGGAAGTAGCAGAGGTGGAGGCAGATATGATAGTGGTGTTTAAGAGGCTTTTAGAGAGGCACATGGATATGTAATAAATGGAGGGATATGGATCATGTCCTGGCAGATGAGATTAGTATGGCTCTGCAACACGTTTGTCACAAACATAATGGGTTGAGGGTCCTGAGATGTAATGTCCTAACCTGCCACCTGCCATTTAACCAGATCTTGTTTGTTAAAATTTATATGGGTCTTCTCATTTCACAATTGGTAACCATGGATAAGGGTTTTCCAGTACAAACTCCATCAGTCACAACATTAGTAGTTCTATGTTTTACTTAACAGCAGTTTTACATTCTACAATCTATAGAAAAACTGTTACGTTACACGTGGCCTACTTTCCATCAGAACTGAAGGTCGCAATGTGCAAAATGGAAGCTGGGGTGCTATTCCTCGAGATTATGTTGGGCCTCGTTGGAACAGTACAAGAGCAGTCCTTGTGATTCAATGGTGAATTAAACCATTTCAGACATCCAACCTTTCCTGTTTGTGTCAGAACTAAGCAGTTCTGACGTAAGATCATCTGTAACATAGAAACATAGAAACATAGAAATTAGGTGCAGGAGTAGGCCATTCGGCCCTTCGAGCCTGCACCGCCATTCAATATGATCATGGCTGATCATCCAACTCAGTATCCCGTACCTGCCTTCTCTCCATACCTTCTGATCCCCTTAGCCACAAGGGCCACATCTAACTCCCTCTTAAATATAGCCAATGAACTGTGGCCTCAACTACCCTCTGCGGCAGAGAGTTCCAGAGATTCACCACTCTCTGTGTGAAAAAAGTTCTTCTCATCTCGGTTTTAAAGGATTTCCCCCTTATCCTTAAACTGTGACCCCTTGTCCTGGACTTCCCCAACATTGGGAGCAATCTACCTGCATCTAGCCTGTCCAACCCCTTAAGAATTTTGTAAGTTTCTATAAGATCCCCTCTCAATCTCCTAAATTCTAGAGAGTATAAACCAAGTCTATCCAGTCTTTCTTCATAAGACAGTCCTGACATCCCATGAATCAGTCTGGTGAACCTTCTCTGCACTCTCTCTATGGCAATAATGTCCTTCCTCAGATTTGGAGACCAAAACTGTACGCAATACCCCAGGTGTGGTCTCACCAAGACCCTGTACAACTGCAGTAGCAGTAACATTAAGTCAATGTTTCCCTCTCCACAGATGCTGCCCTTGTTCAACCATGAAAAAGATGGCGCTGAATGCATTATGTCATCTGGACCGTCTTTGTCACCCTTTCACAAAATGTTCTTTTGCTCATACAACTTTGCAACTTAAAACATTGTTTTCTCACTTTTCTAGTTCTGGATTATTACCCGAAATATTGTGTCTCTTTCTCTACTTTTACTGCCTGACTGCTTGAGTCCACTGAAAAATCAGTATGTGGCCTTCTTATGGGCCTGTCCCACTTAGGTGACTACAGGAGACTATGTGGTCACCACATGGATGCCGGGATGTCGCCTGTATGGTCGTGAGTAGTCTCCTCAGACGCCCAAAGAGTCGTAGCGTCTTTCTGGTCGCCGAAAATTTTTCAACATTTTGAAAACTTTTCAGCGACAGTGGCGACCTTGGGTCTGACGCCAAATGAGCGTAGCTTGACGTAGGTGCTGTTGTAGGTTGTTGCCAGATTAATCTAGGCAGTCGGCAGGGTGTCGTATGGTGTCGCCAGGTGATGGAGGTTGTCGCCGGTGCTGACTTCGGTGAATTTCAATGTCGTATTCGCCGGCAATCGCCTAAAAAATCGCCTAAGTGGGACAGGCCCAATAGTCCAGTCGCCGGTTTCTCGGCGACCTGCTACGACTATGACGGTTGCCGAAAAAAATCGCCTTAGTGGGACAGGCTCATTAGTCTTTGATTTTCTTACAAAACAAACCTCACAGAAGAGCGTAATTGCAAAAAGCAGCATTCAAAAAGTATTGTGGCACATTTTCTCAAATAAGATTAACGACTAGAAGTTGGCTTGTTTTAGTTGAAATGTTTTTCATTGTTGTTCCTTATCTTTACTGTAGTAATGACCTTTGCTGTTGAAATCTTTATCACAACACAGCCATCTACAGGAAATGAATGAACAGTTGCAGAAGGAAAACAAGAAATTGAAAGTTGAAATGGGTGAGAAGAGGATAACAAACGAGAGATTAAAGGTATGCTTCATAAATCATTGTAGGTACTTCATGAGGACAGTGAAATAGCAGCAGATCTGTGCAAGTGTCAACTCGGCTCAGACAAAATTGCTTCCAAATGATGTAATTGGAATGCAAGTGCTGTGCAACATTTGTTAATTGTTTTATAAGTAATTGCCGAGTGTAAACATTTTACTGCTTACCAAGGTTGTTGTATCACAGACAAGGTCTGAAACGGGACTCTCATCTGTCTGAGGGTAGCAATTGATCACATAATTCCTGGAAAAATAAATGTTCCATTTGTCCTCAATTATTGAACCTTGCTAATTTATGTCTCTTATATAGGCATTGCACAGTTACTCAACGGAAGACCCCAGGGTCATGCAGCAGCTCCGGAGCCAAATTCAGGATGAAGAGTAAGTACTTACCTCCGAAGATTACCATGTTTCATTTGTTTTAAAGCTGAGCAATGCATTGAACTTGGCACGATTAACAAGAGTAGTGACATTCAGCTGCAAATTGAAGTCCATTCTGTTTCATAGTACTTAATGTCATTTCTGAATCTTTATGTAAGTATCTTCTTAATGGCTCAGCAAGTTGATTTAATAAATGACCAGAGAAGCAAGTTACTAACTATAACACAAGTAGATTTGGCCTCAGCAGTCTTAAGATAAATTTTCTTGATCACTGTTTCTCAGTCTCTACTATAAATATGTTTATGAATGAACATCAGACAAGAGACAAGTTGGATGAATGAATGAACATCAGACAAGTTGGGCTCGACGGCCAAAATAGAATAACCTGTCGATAATCACCATTCAGACTCGCGCAACGACCAAACAGCACGGCTCGATTGTAATTATGTATTATCTTTCCACTGACTGGTTAGCACACAACAAAAGCTTTTCACTGTACCTCAGTACACATGGCAATAAACTAAACTCAAAGAGAACTAGCATGTGTAAAATTGTGCCACAGCCAGAAGACAAGGTCTTCAAGAGGAAACAAATAATTAATATGAGGGGAAGGAAACAATAGATACATATGTGTTTAAGAAGGAATTGCAGATGCTGGAAAATCGAAGGTACACAAACATGCTGGAGAAACTCAGCGGGTGCAGCAGCATCTATGGAGCGAAGGAATATATTTTGTAATGGATTGGCATGGTCAAGCCCAGTTCATGATCTGGAATCTAATTCCTCACATACCATTTTAGTGCAGACTTAGATGTTGGATAGATGTAAACTGAATAAATCTGATTTAATTGTTCAGAATTCAAATTCTGAAACAATAAATACATATTGAAATGGGTGAGAAGAGGATATTCAAATTCTGAACTCCTCAAAGAGGCTAAAACCTGTTACTGACCCATATCCAAGAGAATATTTGAAAAGTTTTTATACTAAGAAAACATTCATGTGATATGCTGTTGAACACAGACTCGGAGGCGGCAGGTATTTTATTAAATAATTGAATCACTATATCAATATGTATTAAGTCAAGTTAATAACATTCTAGCAATGCGTCGGCCATAACCACAAAAGCAGGTTGATATTAGAGACATTTTAAACTTTTGTGAACAGATGCTACTTGTTCTGCCCCCACGCCAAAAATTCACAAAAAAAAGCCAACCCTATAAGCAAACATAAAATAAAATAGTGCAGGAAGGAACTGCAAATGCTGGTTTAAATTGAATATAGACACTAAATGCTGAAGTAACTCAGCAGGACAGGCAGAGATGCTGCCTATCCTGCTGAATTACTCCAGCATTTTGTGTATATAAAATAAAACGGGTTGCATGAACCAACTGATATCCCTCCATTTCATTCAACACTCACCTTTGCTGTGTTCTGAGAGCTTAGCTTTCGACTTTTCCTCAACTAAACACAGGATGTGTGATATAAAATAGCACACATCCTTTGATTATTTTATTTTGGTAGTCTTGTTATCAGCAGTTTGTAGTGCACAGTAGTCGCTTTAAGCTTAACCCCCAGTGCTTGCAGTGCCTTTAAACCTTATGCATCTCAAGATCTAAACTTACACTTAAGAGAGTCCCATGCTTGCTTGCCAAGAATAGAATAAACTAAAAATGACAAAATAAAAATATTACTATGTAATATCCAAGCAATGTTTTTGCATATTTATCATTTTACTGCACTTTATCATTTTGTTCTCATGATGTGCTTGGGCTAACATTTAATTTCATTGTTTGCATGGCTTTCATTTTCAAAGTGAATAAATATGCATATTTCTTACAATTCATTACAACCTCAACTTTCCTTTTCTATTTTAACTATATTTCACAATTAATCTACTGCCAGAAGATATGAAACTAAAATGGTGTTTGGGAAGCAACATTTTTCAGTTGTGGATATTTGGTTTGCTTCCAAGTGTTACCTTATCATTTAATATTGCTGTTGTTTGTCAAAGTTGTACTGCCCAGTTATCCAATCTATGAGTGAAATAATTAACAACAAGTAGAAGCAAACTGGTTTACAAAAAAAAAAAAAAGACACAATGTGTTGGAGTAAAACAGAGGGCCATGAGCATCTCTGAAAAACATGGATAGGCAATGTTTTGGTTCGGGACCATTCTTCAGACTAATAATAGGAGGGAGAAGAAAGCAGGGACAGGACAAAGCCTGGTACTCCCAAATTCCACCTGCATTTCTTCTTCTAGCTTCACACACTCTACAATCCCTATCTTTTCATCTCTGGCTGTTGTCCAATCATTTGCCTATCAACCCTGCTGCGCCCCCCCCCCCCCCCCCCCCCCCCCCCCAACTGTATCCACAATAGACACATAAAGCTGGAATAACTCAGCGGATCAGGCAATATCTCCGGAGAAAAGGATAAAGGTGACACTTAAGGTTGAGATCCTTCTTCAGGCTGAGAGTCAGGGGAAAGGGAAACGAGATATAGACGGTGATATAGAGAACAATGAATGAAAGATATGCAAAAAGTAACGATGATCAAGGAACGGTTCATTGTTGGCTGTGGGGTAGGTGATAACGAGTTATACAGACAGTGAAACCCCAACAAGACAACAGTGAAACTAGTATGACGACTAGGATGGAGGAAGGAATGGAGAGAGAGGGGATGCAAGGGTTACTTGAAGTTAGAGAAATGAATATTCATACCGCTGGGGTGTAAGATTTTTAAAATTCAAAATAGACTTTATTCAGGTTATAAATATATACATACATGAACCGTGCAATTATTCAATACAAAAAAAAATTCATCCAACATTTTATTCCTTTCGGACGCCATACCCTTTTAAACCCTCCGGCTGAGGGCCGCCTCCGGACTGCACCACTCCTGTGCCGAGGGGTTCGGCAGTATAATGGCACGACCCTTAGGAGCCGCCACAACAGTCTACATACATTGCTCAAATTTCTCAAATTTATCTCCCGTCCTTGCCACTCATGTGGCCCACTGGCATGGAATCTCTTCCCTTATTTTTAGGGGCGTCTCCACCACACCCTGTCCCCCATGTCCAGCAGCAGAAGGGCCTTAGACTGTGGTCCTTCCCCACCGAGCCTTGGCGTTGGCTGCACCAAGCTTCAGTGCATCACTCAGCACGTACTCCTGCAGTCTGCAGCAGGCCAGACGGCAACATACCCCAATGGACATCTCGCTCCGCTGGGTGGTGAACAACACTCGGGCTGACCAAAGAGCATCTTTCACCGAGTTGATGACCTTCCACTGACTCGATGTCAGTCTCTGAATGCATCCCTGGGAACAGTCCGTAAATCGCAGAGTCCTCTGTGACGGAGCTGTTCGGAATAAACCGTGACAGGGACCCTTGCAGACCTCTCTAGACTCTCTTTACGAATCCACACTCTGCAAAGAGGTGGGCAACCGTCTCCTCTCCATAGCAGCCGTCCCGAGGGCAGCGTGCGCTGGTAGTGAGGTTCCGACGGTGCAGGAAGGATATGACTGGGAAGGCTCCGCTCACCGCCAGCCAAGCCAGGTCTTGGTGTTTGTTGGTGAGTTCTGGCGATGAGGCATTTTGCCAGACAAGCTGGGCAGTCTGCTCTGGGAACCACACCACAGGATTCATGGAGTACTTTCCCTACAGTGCCTGCAAGACGTTACATGCTGACCACTGCCCGATGGACATGGTCAAAGGTGTTGGTCCGGAAGAACCTTTCCACGAACGACAGATGGGGCGGCAATGGCCAGCTGACTGGCACGTTGCGTGGCATCTGCTCCAGGCCCATCCTTCACAACACTGGGTACAGGTAGAAGCTCAGCAGGAAGTGGCATATGGTGCCCACGTGCCTTGGCTCTATGCTCTGCCTGATGCAGCCACACATGAAGTTGGCCATCAGGGTGAGGGCAAGGTTAGACACGCTTTTACCCCCTTTGTCTGCTGACTTGTGCATTGTGGCCACAGAGGTCAGCAAGCAGGAGTGTCTGGACCAACCACTGGCCCTAGAGGAACTGACTGGCTCCATCCATTCCTTTGACTCGAGTAAATCTCCCGGAAGAGATGGCTTACCGGCCGAGTTGTATTCGGCTCTGTGGGACTGGGTGGGCCCTGACCTGCTGGAAGTGTACAACGACATGCTTCTAGTAGGCAGCACGTCAGACTCCATGAGGAAGGGCAGCATCTCCCTAATCTACAAGTAGAAGAGGAAATGAAGGATATAAGGAATTGGAGACCCATCACATTGTTGAATGTTGATTATAAGATCCTGTCTAAGGCCAACCGGGTCAAGTCTGCCCTGGGATGGGTGATCCACCCGGACCAAACCTGTGCTGTACCTGGCAGGAAAATCTGAGACAGCCTGGCGCTGCTGAGAGATACCTGCCTAAGTGCAGGACAGACGGGTGGATGCCTGCCTAGTCAGCGTGGACCAGGAGAAGGCCTTCAACAGGATATCGCACACATACATGAGGGATAGTGCTCTCCAAAATAGGCTTTGTGGAGAGAATCAGAAATTGGATCAAACTGCTCTACACTGATATCTGTAGTGCAGTGCAAATCAATGGGTGGGAATCAGACAGCTTCCCCGTCAGGTCTAGAGTCAGGCAGGGTTGCCCTCGCTCCCCTGTCTTGTTCGTCTGTTGTATTGAACCTTTTGCCGAGTCCATCAGGAAGGACGTGAGCATAAGAGGAGTGACATTGCCAGGCAGTGGGGACATTCAAGTCAAGACCTCCCTGTACATGGATGATGTCGCCGTCTTCTGCTCGGATCCAGGGTCGGTCCGCAGATTGATCAGCATCTGCGACCAGTTTGAGTCGGCCACGGGAGCCAGGGTGAACCGCAGGAAGAGCGAGGCTATGCTCTTTGGCACCTGGCCCGACCGATCTTCCGACCCCTTCACCATCAAGCCTGACTTCTTGAAGGTGCTGGGAATCTGGTTCGGCGGGGCTGAGGCATGTGACAAGAAATGGCTGGAGCGGATAGCCAAAGTGGGGAAGAAGCTGGTGCTGTGCTCTTCATAATGGGGAAACATTTGGTCATCAGGTGTAAGGTGCTCTCGGGGCTGCTCTACTTGACGCAAGTGTGGTCTGCCCCTCCCTCCTACGCCACAGGGATCACCCGATCCATCTTCTAGTTCATCTGGGGGTCGAGGATAGACCGGGTGCTACGGGCCACATTGCACAAGTCCGCTGGGGTGTAAGATGCCCAAGCGAAACATGAGGTGCTGTTCCTTCAATTTGCATTTGGCCTCACTCTGACAATGGAAGAGGCCCAGGACAGTAAGGCCAGAGCGAGTCCAAATGCAAATTGGAGGAACAGTTTGAAGATAGGTCCTGATCCAAAATGTCACTAATCCAAGTTCTCCTGAGATACTGCCTAACGTCCTGAGTTACTCCGCACACGCTGTCTTCCATTTTATTATTTATCGATGTCAGAAAGGCTCTGTGTAATAAAGATATCAATTATCTGCTGGAAGATATCCATCTTTTGTCCTTCTGTGGCTGCTGCTTTGAAGTGGCTGATGATCAACATGTGGCACTGGTATTGTGTGAACGTTATTTGTCACTTTAACAACCCATACTTAATGTTGTCTGGATCTTGCTTTACTCCAGCATGGATTACTCCATTAACATTTTAAAAAAAAATACAATTTCTGACAAAATGAGACAGCCAACGAAGAAGTAGCTATTAATGATTGTGCACGGAATACTTGCTTGCGATACTCCTGAACCCATGTCCCAGGGGTACAACTTGACATCCACCAACACAGTCACCTGCGGTCATGTATTTTCTTGCTGTTTTTTGCATTGGGAAATAGAGATAGCACCGGAGCCGAAGGAACCGCTTACAAAGCCAGTTCAGCATTTGGGTCCAGGAGGAAACTAGGAAGAGAGTTATGGGACTTAGACTTAGACTTAGATCCTTTATTTGTCATTCAGACCTTTCGGTCTGAACGAAATGTCGTTGCCTGCAGCCATACATGTAATAATAAATAACGAAACACACAATAAACACAAATTAACATCCACCACAGTGAATTCACCAGGCACCTCCTCACTGTGATGGAGGCAAAAATCTTAGGGTTACTGTCTCATCCCTCCTATTCTCCCTCTGCGCTGAGGCGATACCCCACCGGGCGATGGTAATCATTCCCGCGGTTCACCGAGCTCCGCGAACGGGCCGGTTCAAGCTCCACGGGCGGGGGTGGTCATAGCTGCCGCCCTCCAGTCCAGCGGACACAACTGTTGCCGCGGGAGCTCCGGAAAACAGGCACCAGCCTGTGACCTGCGTGCTCCCAACGATGTCGTCCACTGGCCCGCGTCCGAGCCCCGGGTTCAGGTCGCCGCCGCCAGAACGCCCCCTCAGCCACTGGAGCACCGTCTCAGCCCCGCGCCGGGCCGCCCTCATGGGAGCGCCGTCCCAGCCCCGAGTCATGCCGCTGCCACCGGAGCGTCTCAGCCAGCACTGTCCCAGCCCCGCACCGGGCCGCCCTCACCGGAGCGCCGAGTCGTGCCGCTGCCACTGGCGTGCCCGAACGCCGCCACAGATCGAAGATGGCCAGCCTCGCGTTGGTGATTCCTGGCTGGCTCTGCCTCCGGAGCCTCGAGGTCGGTCGCAGGTTGGAGGCCGCCAGCTCCGCCATTAGGCCTCAGCGCAGACGGAGGCAGAGAAGGGGGAAACGACAAAAAAAAGTCGCATTCCCCCGAAGGGAGAGACAGAAAGCCATGTTTCAGCCCCCCCCCCCCACACATAACACAGCCTAATAATTAAAAAATTAACTAAACAAGACAAAAAAAACAACAAAAAAAGTAAAAACAGACGACTGCAAGCGAGCCGTAGCCGTTCAACAGCGCCGCCACATCCGGACCAGGATATGGCAACAGATATAGTTTCTTGCAACTCTCCTCCCCTATTATTATTTGCTTCACTTAATATTTTCTGCAGTGCGCAATCCTTGACCGTCAACTGATTTCAGCCACACACTGTGATGAGCCTCCAAAAGCTGCACAGAAGGGATGAAGTTTGATGCACCCTTTATTGTTGTTTCTGCTGCTGTTGTCTCCTTCCAAGAGAATTAGCCGAGGCTGCAGAATCTGTGACAATTATATTTTCAGCAGCAAACGTACAATCCAGAAACAGGCCTTTATAGGCCATCTGATCCATGCTGACCCTGATGTCTCACGACACTAATTGAATTTGCTTTCAGTAGGCCTGTATGCTCCCCACTCCTGTGCAATCCAAATGCCTTTGAGACCATATAATGGTATATACCTCCACCGCGTTCCATGACAGCTCATTCCAATTATGCACTGCCATTGTGTAGAAGGTTTTACTTCTCACCTCAAACCAACGCTCTTTATTTCTAGACTTTCTTGTCCTGGAAAACAAATTCTGACTATCGGTCTTCTCTATGTCCCTCGTAATAATGTAAAATTCTAGACCTGGGAACATCCTCAAATATGTTTGCAACATTTCCAGTTTAATGACATCCTTCCTCGAGCAGAGTGACCAGAATTGTATACAGTCCTGCGAATGTGATCGCTAGCTCCGCTATGTTAAAGTCCCGCAGACTCCCGTGGCTTGAAGCTCACGTCAGTCTCCAGGAAATACCATGAACTCCACGATGTTAGGCCTCATTGGGGATGGAGATACGATACGGAAAATAGTTTCAGTTCACCAACCTGACTTGGATCCTTACTCTTCTAGATCAATTTACCATGAGTGACCTGAGCAAAAGCCTCACTAGAATCCACATAGACAATTTCTACCACCCTGCCTTCATCCATCAGAGTTGTGAGACACAAAAATGTGTTGATTTTTGCTAAACAGTTCCTGCCTTTCAAAGTGAACCCAAATCTTCTCCAGAAAACTACCACCATCCCTCCCCCCGGGCCACAGAGGTCAGTCTCATCTGCCTGTAGTTTCCAGACTTGGCTGCACTTCCCTTCATGAACAAGGGGACAACATTAGCTATCCTCCAATCTTCACTCAAGGCTAATGAAGATGCAAAAATCCTCGCAATCTCCTCTTCTGCTTCACTTAGAATCCTCACATAGATCTGTTCTGGGGATTTGTTCATATCTAAAAAATTTTAGCACTCACTCCATCCTTTTGTGGATTTTCACAAAGCTATGCTTAGTATTAAGGTACTGATGCTCCGCGACCCACCAAAACATTTCCTCAACTTATCCAGATTCGCATATGATAAATGAACAAATAGAAGAAATATTAAGATGGACAATTAGTGGGAATGTCATAAAATAATTAAATTGAGTTAGACAATAGCAATTTGATAGGTTTTTTTTTAATAGTGTGAATATCTTTGACATGCAATTATAGGGAATGTTTAAGATAACATTTTCAAGATGCAAACTTTGCATATTAACTACGTTTAAAAGATCGGTGTGGAGCATTCATTTGACAGTGATCCTTTGGCTGGCTATCTTTTACCGAGTCCTGAGAGTTGAAGGTATTTGTGAAAGCATTTACCTGAAACATAATGTAGCTGTTTAATAACTGGTAATTACACCACAGAAAATCAATTCAATTGCTTCTAACTCAAAAGAAATCTACAGTTTTCCATTATCAAGCTTAAAGGGGGAAAATTTAACGCATGACTGACATCCAAAAGGTCACTCTCCCTCTACAATGAAATACTTATCAAAGAAAAGAAGCCAATTGACCCTATCTCCACTTGTAGAAATACAATTATTTTCCATATACATTTAAAATCATTTAGCCAGTGAATAGAGAGAAAATGGTGATTGGGAATATAATTCTAAATGGGAAGCAAAAACTTAATTTAGTCATGAAAGATTATGACTGAAAGCAAGCTAGATTGTAATAAAGCATCAGTTCCATGGAAGACAGCAGCTTAGTATATAATAAACATTTCATCACGCAAAGAAAAACTCCAAAACACTTGCTATTTCTGGAACATTAAAAGGAGTCGAGCAATATCTTTTCAAATCTTATACATACAATGCATTTCGTTGTCTCTGTACTGTACACTGACAATGACAATTAAAATTGAATCTGAATCTGATACTGAGGAGTGTAGAGAGCTAAAAAGAATCCAAAAGTGGTGGTTGATGTACAGTGCGTACCATGATTTTTTAAAAAAAACTCATCTTTACCTTTAAGAAATTTTCATTGGCAAACATTCAGAATGCGTTGGGAAATATTGCGTTTTTTGAGAAAACCCCCGTGGAGCAACTTCATCAAATTTCTTACATTTTAGCGAGTTCGTACCTGTGTACATAACAATAACTGCAATGGTAATTTATCCAATATTTTGTATCAGTAAGCAACGTAATGAAAGAAACCAGCTCTGATTGAAATGTGAAAGGTTTCTGCCTTCAGAGCTGCTCTGCAAAAAATATTTCCTGATCAGCCCTGATATTCTAAAAAACAATTATATTTATTGTTAGGTTTTCATTTTTATTATAATGGTTTATTAAAATGCTTTTTTTTAAAATAATACTTGCATACATTTTTAGTCGCTATAACAGTTTGTTTTTTACTTGAGGCCCAGAGGTACAATCCCATGAGTTCCATACTCCTCCGTCTTATTTCCTGTATCCCTGCAACATATTCTCTCTGATGTAAGCCCTTCAAAATCCCTTTGATTATTTTTGATATTAACCGATTCTGAAAGGAATGCTGTAGTGGTCAGTTAATCCACGTCTTCAGGGTGTGAAATGAAACAAGAGTACCCAGAGAAAAAACACACACAGTCGCGGAGAAAACATACAAACTCTACACAAACAGCATGCGATGTCAGGATTAACTCCAGGTCCCTGGACCAATGAGGCCGTCGCACCAACCACTGCGCCATCATACCACACAGTAAATTTCAACCAGTATAATTCATTATTACACCTGAAAAGATTAAATCAAAGTGTGTAGGAAGGAACTGCAGATGATGGTTTACACTGCAGATAGTCACAAAATATCAGAATAACTCAGCGGGTCAGGCGGCAGCTCTGGAGAAAAGGAATAGGTGACGTTTCAGGTCGAGACCCTTCTTCAGAATGTAATGTGTTAGCAATGAGTTCTTAAATTACTGTTTTAGATCCACTACTTATCAATTATTAATATATTTAAAAGAAAATAACCCATGTTGTAAGATGTCAACAATGCAAACTAAGAAACCTTGTCCATTTCTGTTCGCCTTTTGAAATGGGTCTGCTGATCACTGCACTCAGATTCTTTAAATGGCTTACATCCACCATAAAGGGATATCTACAAGCTGTAAGCCCTCTCTCTGATCATCACACCTTCTTGCTTAAGAAGGAACTGCAGATGCTGGAAAATCAAAAGTAGACAAAAATGCTGGAGAAACTCAGCGGGTGAGGCAGCATCTATGGAGCGAAGGAAATAGGCAACGTTTCGGGTCGAGACCCTTCTCCACACCTTCTTGGATACTTCTGCTACTGGTACATTTTGATGATAACGGCTTTCAGGAGTTAGACACATAAACCTGGAGTAACACAGTGAGTCAGAGAGCATCTCTGGAGAAAAGGAATAGGTGACGTTTCGGGGCGAGACCCTTCTTCAGACTTTCAGAAGTTCCATACAATTAGGAAGGAAGTGACTCATACAGGGCTGGGCTAAATATTCAGCATTGTAGGTCCAAAATGTATGTTTTGTATTTAAAATGCTAATGAAAACTTACCATTTAGGCTTCTTCTAGCCTTGACTCATCTTCATGGTCTGGTGTTAATTGCACACCATTTCTCCAGATTAAAGCAGGAGTCTACTCAGGATGTCATTGGAGCTGGTGCAATTAACAAAAGAATGGGTTAGAATTGTAGACTATGGAACAAAGGTTGGTCAACTCGCTCACAAATTACAAGGCAACCAAGGGCAAAGTTAAACTCACCCCACATAATATATCATAGAAATGTAGGTGCAAGAGTAGGCCATTCGGCCCTTCGAGCCAGCACCGCCATTCAATATGATCGTGGCTGTTCATCTAAAATCAGTACCCCATTCCTGCTTTTTCCCCATATCCCTTGATTCCTTTAGCCCTAAGAGCTAAATCTAACTCTCTCTTGAAAGCATCCAGTGAATTGGCCTCCACTGCCTTCTATGGCAGAGAATTCCACAGATGCACAACTCTCTGGGTGAAGAAGTGTTTCCTCATCTCAGTGCTAAATGACCTACCCCTTATTCTTAAACTGTGACCCCTGGTTCTGGAATCCCCCAACATCAGGAACATTTTCCTGCAATCCTTTAAGAATTTTAAATGTTTCTATAAGATCCCCTCTCATCATTCTAAATTCCAGTGAATACAAGCCCAGTCGACCGATTCTTTCATCATATGTCAATCCCGCCATCCCAGGAATTAACCTGGTGAAATTACGCTGCACTCCCTCAACAGTAATAATGTACTTCCTCACATTAGAAGACGTAAATTGCACACAATATTGCAGGTGTGCTCCCACCAGGGCCCTGTACAATTCCTTGCTCCTGAACTCAAATCCTTCGCATTGAAGGCCAATATGCTGTTAGCTTTCATCACTACCTGCTGTACCTGCATACCTCAGTGACTGATGTAAAAGCACTACCAGGTCTCGTTGCACCTCCCCTTTTCAATAATAATCATTCAGATAATAATCAGCCTTCCTGTTTTTACCACCAAAGTTAATAACCTTACATTTACCCACATTATACTACATCTGCCATGCATCTGTTCACTCACCCAACCTATCCAAGTCATCCTGCAGCCTCATAGCATCTTCATGACATCTCACAGCTTTGTGTCATCCACAAACTTGGAGATGTCACATTTAATTCCCTTGTCTAAATCGTTAATAGATATTGTCAATAGCTGGGCTCCCAGTACTGAGCCTTGCAGCACACCACCAGTCACTGCCTGCCATTCTAAAAAGATCCCATTAATTTCTACTCTTTGTTTCCTGTCTGCCAACCAGTTCTCTATCCATGTTAACACTCTACCCCCAATACCATGTGGTCTAATTTTGCACACTAATCTCTTATGTGGGACTATGTCAAAGGCTTTTTGAAACTCCAGCCATGGTCATATTGAATGGCGGTGCAGGCTCGAAGGGCCGAATGGCCAACTCCTGCACCTATTTTCTATGTTTCTATGTTTCCAGATACACCACATCCATTGGCTCACCCTTATCCATTCTACTTGCTACATCCTCAAAAAATTCCAGAAGATTAGTCAAGCATGATATCCCATTCATAAATCCATGCTGACTTTGATCGATCGTGTCACAGCTTTCCATAGGCGCTGCTATAACATCTTGAACAATGGACCCCAGCATCTTCCCCACTACCAATGTAAGGCTAACTGGTCTATAATTCCCCGTTTTCTCTCTCCCTCCATTATTAAAAGATGGGATTACATTGGCTACCCTCCAGTCCATAGGAACTGATCCAGATTCGAGAGAACATTGGAAAATTGATCACCAATGCATCCACAATTTCTCGGGCCACCCCTTGAGTACTGTGGGATGCAGACCATCAGGCCATGGGGATTTATCGGTTTACATAACACCATTTCCTGAATAATGTGGATTCCCTTCAGTTTTATCCTCCCACTAGATCCGCAGTGCGCTAGTATTTCTGGGACATTGTTTGTGTCTTCCTTAGAGAAGACAGAACCAAAGTACTCATTTAACTGTTCTGCCATTTCTTTGTTTCCCATTATAAATTCTCCTGTCTCTGATTGTAATGGACCTACATTTGTCTTCATTAATCTTTTCCTTTTTACATATCTAAAGAAGCTTTTAAAGTCAGTTTTTATATTCCCCGCAAGCTTTCTTTCATGCTCTATTTCCCCCCTCTGAATTAAACCCTTGTCCTCCTCTGTTAAATTCTGAATGTCTCCCAGTCCTCCGGTTTGCTGCTTCCTCTGGCCAATGTATATGCCTTTTCCTTGGATTTAACACTATCCTTGATTTCCCTCATTAGCCACGGTTTTGCCCCGTTCCCCATTTTAATTTTTCGCCAAAAAGGGATGAAAAAATGTTGGAGTTCATCCATGCGGTCTTTAAATCTTTGCCATTGCATCTCCACTGTCAAACCTTTAAGTATATCTGGAATCAACGTCTCTACAAATACATTCCATGTACCCTGGTCTCAACAGAGCATAATAAACAAGCTCAAGTGTAATCATTGAAAATCAGTTTTGATTTTCCACTGTGCTGGAATATGTGAATTATTGAAGAGTCAAGGATAAGTCTTAAAATAAATCTAATTATCAAGGCATCGATGCTCAGTGAACAGTGGTAGCAATCAGAGGGTTTCATAGGGCCATAACATGGTCTTGCCTGCCAACCAACCAACCAACGTATTCAATTCAGATTGTGCAATGGTTAATTCATAATTTAGCATTTAAATAGGCTTTTGGGGAAAGCCTATATTTTGGTCCAATCAATCAATGCAAACTACAAAGATGCAAGGTGTGCGTTGACTGTGATAAATTAGGAAAATCAAAGAGATAACAGTTGACCAGCAACATTTAAAGATTTAGCACAACAAATATCTTATCCATTTAACAACAGAGAAGGAGGTCTTTTAACTGCTTGGGTCCATGCGAACTCACAGGGGAGCATCCTTGAATTGAATTGAATATTTACTTTATTGCCACATGTGACAAGTCATAGTGAAATTCTTTGCTTGCTTACTTAAGGTATGCAAATAGTCGCCCATATAGGGCGCTTACAAAGTTACAAAGTACCCCGCGCCAGGTCCCCCTTTGTTCTTCTCCCCTTCCCCCCCCCCCCCACAGCGTCTCCCCGCGCCGGGTCCTCCTTTGTTCCTTCCCTCGGCAGCGGCGTCCTCACTTCCACGTGTCCATCCTCGTCTGTCTGTCAGTCGGCGCCATCATCGACCGCTGGCTTGACTTCTCCACTATTGACGCCGGGTCCTCTCCGGTCTATTAGTCTAACACCCCCTTTTTTTCCTTGTACCCCTGAAACCCATATGTCCTCTCTCACCCATACACATTCACAAACCAGCTATCAACATTTTCCTCAGCTTTGATTCTTTTCTCCTTAAACCTACACCAAGAGATAATTTAGTGTCAACCAATTAACACACCATATGTCCCCATAATGCATTTAAGAAGGAACTGCAGATGCTGGAAAATCGAAGGTACAGAAAAATGCTGGAGAAACTCAGCGGGTGCAGCAGCATCTATGGAGCGAAGGAGATAGGCAACGTTTCGGGCCGAAACGTTGCCTATCTCCTTTGCCCCATAGATGCTGCTGCACCCCGCTGAGTTTCTCCAGCATTTTTGTGTACCTTTGTGTCCCCATAATGCACATTGATACCACTGTAACAAATAACGCTGAATCTGCTATCAAATCAAAATAAATGTTTTATATCATTGCCAAGTTGAACCAAAAACCTCAGTATTGGAGGAATTTTAGGAAAGGAAAAACAAGAAATTAATAATGAAACGAGAAAGTAGAAAACAGGAGCATTCAGTGATATACAAAAACAAACTATAAAAGTTAGTAAAGATATGTAAAAATAACATTTAGCATCAGTGGAAAAATACAATGGAACAAAGAGCTAATTAATTACATAGTCTGATAAATTTGGTGACGGAGATAGTGACCACAATGCTTGTATCACAGTGCAAATGGGAGAATTTAGTCAAATCTGGGAGTCGCAATGCAGGGAAGTCGAAATATAACCTCATGATTCAAGAAAGAGGAGAGAAAAAGCACACAGAGACCAATGGAGACCAATTACACGGTTTCGACCTGAAACATCACCCATTTCTTCCCTCCAGATATGCTGCCTGTCCCGCTGAGTTAAGCCAGCTTTTTGTGTCTATCTTGATATCTGAGTTTCGTCTAATCAACAAGTCAAGTTGAGTTTACTTTCAATGCACAAATATGGTGAGGTACAGGTAGAACTAAAAATCTTGCTTGCAGCAACATCACGGGCATATAAACTCAGGCACACAGAAAAGCAATATTTATATATAAATTCAACAAGACAGTAAAAAAGAAAAAAAGATTGCAAAACACAAGATATGAATTCAAGAAGTCACAATCAGAAAACAAATTAATGGTGGTGCAAGAAGTGGTACATATTGATCAGTTACCAAAGTAGGATTAGAGTTGTAAAAAGCATTATTACATACTTTATAATAGGGCAGTTAGAGAATCATACTGATGACCCAAACTCAATGGGGACCTTTGTAAACGAAATCATGCGTGATTCATCTGTTAAGAGTTCTTTGAGGTTGTAACCAGTAGACACAGGCAAGGCAAACACAGTATATGGCTTGATTTAGGTTTTAAGAAAGCCCTTAATCAGGTACCACACAGTTTATTAAACAAAGTTCAACACATGAGATCAGGGTAATAATATTGCTGTGAATTGTGGACAGAAAGTTACGGGGAACAGCGGGGATTGGTGCTGAGATGCTAGCTGTTCACACTCTACATCATCATTTGATCCTGGTGACCCAGTGTATTATAATGATTCATAGCTAGGTGGCAGTGTCATACATGGGTAAAATGCAGAGAGGATTAAAAAGGAAACCTGCTCAGCAAATAGATAAAGACCCATTTCTTTAGCTGATCTATATCCTGCTGTATACTTTGACTGCCTTCCGCACTGTCCACAACTCCAGCAGTCTTTGTGTCGTCTGCAAACTTACTAGCCAACCCATCTACATTTATGTCCAAAGATGGACACAGAAAGCTGGGGTTACTCAGTGGGACACGCAGAACCTCCGTCTGAAGAAGGGTCTTGACCCGAAACATCACCCATTCCATCTCTCCAGAGGTGCTGCCTGTTCCACTGAGTTACTCCAGCTTTTTACGTCTATCTTCAGTTTAAACCAGCATCTGCAGTTCCTTCCTATAAATCTATGTCCAACTCATTTATATATATCACAAACAACTATGAAAGCCATAGCAAGGGTACACAGTAAGACATTTTCTCCCCCAGGGTGGCAATGTCAAAGACTGCAGGCCATAGCATTAAGGTGAAGGAGCAACGTTTAAACACAAGGTGATAAGTACCTCAATCGCACCGCCAGAGAAGGTGGCAGAGGCAGATGTGGTAGTATCTAGGGAATGGAAGGATATGGATCATTTGCAGGCAGATGAGATTACTTTATCTTGGCATCATGTTTGGCACAGACATTGTGAGAATTCCTGTGCTTCTCTATGTTCCAGCCATTTATTTCCCCATAGGCCCAGCTGATTATCACTATCAACGATCCCACCTACATAGTGTGAAAATATATAATACCCTCCAGAAGATTGCAAATTCAAAATGAGTCTGAAACCCTCCGTGGTTAGAACAAGGTTGTGCGTGTGCCCAACATACTTGCCCTGGGCAGGAACACTCTGTATTTGCACAAGTTAAATCAACCCAGTTCTGAACAAACAGCTGCAGGATCAATGGTTAGGTAAAGCCAACAAGGAACAGCTTGTACATTCTCACTGGAGTAGTACCAACAGCCATCTGGATAGTTGTCCATTAAGAGGAAAGTAAAGGAAGATGTCGGACTTGCAAGGTTACTTGTAGAGAAATTGTAGAGAAACACCCGACGCCACACAGGAAACTAGAAAATGACCATTAGAATGGGAAAAGATCATTCAGCCCTCAAGTCTGTTCCATTATTTAATAGGATCATGGTTGATACAACATTCCTTAAGTCCATTTTCCTGCCCTTTCTTCATAAGTTCATAACATTCAATTCCTTTACAATTCGAAATCTATCTGTCTAATGGGCCTGTTCCACTTAGGCAATTTCTCAGTCGCCTGAAAAACCAGCAACTGGAACGGCGACTGTCAGAGTGGAACCAGCCCGTTATACAGGCAGGGGACAGGGCAAGCGGGGGGTGCGCTGAGTGAAATTCACATGGTGCAAAGCCAATGTGATACAGACACATACCGCGATGAACAGGAAGGTTGGCGCTGTAATTAAGAAGGCGAAAGCACAGTGTACGGTAAGTCCTTTAAAAGAGGGGGCGAGAGGGAGGGGGGGAGAAGGAGTGGTGACAGCTTTTAAGAAGTCCGAGATACACAGCTGTGAAGTTCGGCAGAGATTTAACATTACCGGTCGGCTACCCTTGGTTCTGAAAACTACTGCTTACGTTTTTTTTTCCCAATGAGCCAATGAAATTCACCGGTCAGCACCGGCTATAACCTACGAGAACCTTCGACCTCCTGGCGACCCACCTACGGCACGAGAATTCTCGCTACTCTCCACGGCGGCTTCATTCTGGTCGCCACAAATTTTTCAACATGTTGAAAAATCCGCGGCGACCATAATGAGGCCGCGACTAATTCCCAGATGCAGGAACTCCTCACGACCATGAAGGCGACTCCTTGGCAACCGTCCGTGAACATGTGGCGACTGCATAGTCTTCTGCAGTGCCTAAGTGGGACAGACCCATTAGCCTTAACTACACACTAGGACTCTGCCCCCACTGCTCTCTGTGTCACGGTGTTCCAAAGATTTGTAACCTTCCAAGAAATTCTTCCTGATCTCAAATGAGCATCCTATTCTAAGACCCTTTCACACAGGCTCACCCCCTGAGCATTCACCCTGTCTAGCCCCCTGAGAATCTTCTGTTTCAACAGAACTGCCTCTCATTCTTCTAAACTCCAATGAGTCCCAACATGTTTAACTTTCCTCACTGGACAATCCCTCCATTTCAGGGATCATCCTAATGAACCTACTCTGAACCACCTCCAATGAAATAATGCATAGGAAGGAACTGTTGATGCTAGTTTACACCGAAGACACAAACTGCTGAAGTCAGTGGGTACTGCAGCATCACTAGAGAAAAGGAATAGGTGACGTTTCAGGTGGAGACCCTTCTTCAGATTCTCGACCCGAAACGTCATCTGTTCTTTTTCTCCAGAGATGCTGCCTGACCAGCTGAGTTACTCCAGTATTTTGTGTCTAATGAGATAACATTAATTTGTAGTACTTAAGATGCGGTTTCTCCTCACAACTTGAATTGCCACCTACTTTTGTGCTGTCTGCAAATTTGGAAAATCAGCATAGGAATACACCTATATTTCACATCAAAATGTCAACATGAAGGACATGGTACTGAAAAATCAAAGAACCACCTACAACCCAAATTATGGTGAATGACTTCAGGGAAGGGCTGGGGGTAATGGGAAATCAAGCATGTAAAAATATAAATCTAAATCAAACCTGCCATTGCCCTGCAGGATTTAAATCAACTCTTGTATCATTCCCCCTTTCACCGATCTTTGATTATTTTAGACTGACTTGTGATTTCCTTCCTTTTCTTTGTGGTGAGATGTGCATCTGAAAAGTAGCCAAGCTGCGAAATGCAGACTACTGGCACTGAAGTTTATATTTGGCCCAGCAGAGCATGCAAAGCTTGCAACAAAAACAATGCAGAAATGACTTCATTTTAATGTATTGTCTGATTATCTTAAATTAAGAGCAGTAGATATGCTATTGTCCCACCAGACATGGTCGGAAACATAAGAAGCATGGCAGTGAGTGCAGGTTTAATCCTTTGTTCTGTAATTGATGCAGTTTTATTAACTGTCATTATAATCCTCAGATCTGTGAAACTAATGCAACAGAGTATTTCATCTCATCTGAATTAAGCCGCTTTGAAGTAAAAATCGAGGCAATTTTCTTGGTCAGAAAACCACACCTGCTTTGCCAAATTACCATATTTTAATAGAAATTTGTAGACTTTGCAATATAAAGAGAAAGCTGCACTGTCCCTAGATGTCTGACTTAAAGAGTTGTCCTCATTAATTTTTAGTCCATACAGATGGGACTGTTATCGATTGAATGCTCTATTTATTTGGGATTAAAATGAAATATTTATTTGATATGCTTATTCAAGCACGTTTTTTAATGTTGGGTGTTTTTATTTTGTCTTTTTGCTTGCAATGCGTCAGTTAACCAAAATGGCATTGATGTTACTTTTTGCTCCAAACTGCCATGCTGGAAAACTTGAAATGCTCTTTAGGTTATTCGCTTTACAGTGATGAATGAGTGGGAACTTAATGCAGCATGGCAAAAGTGCTTTGGATTGCAGGCTTTTATGTTGGACCATGTTAAATTGTTGAATATTTTGACATTGTAACAGATTCCAATTACAGTGAAAATTTCGATGAATTTCTGTGGGATCAAAACCACTTTAAAGTCATGCGGGATTTTTTTTATTTTTTTTTTTTTTAAATGCTTCATAATCTCTCATCATGATCTAAACCTGTTTCTGTTTTAGCAGTATCACCACAAGTAGATTCCATCTCCAAACAAATGGTCACAATAAGAAATATGCAATTTCTTTAGTCTCTACATCAACAGAGTTGGTTTGAACCCAAAATGTTGAAGTGGAATTTTGTACGCCTTGTGTCTAAATGTAGAGGCCAGATACATGAATGAAAAACAAGCAAACTTACCCGCATTTAATTATTATTTTCAATGTTGGATTCGTTTCAGATAACCATCAAAATTTAATGTTAATCGTGTTTGGATCTTAGACAAGGCAGTTGGATAGAATTGTGCAATTATTGTTAAGAATGTGTCCCCATGTGTACATTATCTAGTGGTTGGCTCAAGGGCATGTCACAAACCATTTTAGTTTAGTTTAGTTTAGAGATACAGCACGGAAATAGGCCCTTTGGCCCACCGTCCGCAACGACCAGCAATCCCCGCACATTAACACTATCCTACACACATTAGGGACGATTTACACACACACCAAGCCAATTAACCTACAAACCTGTACGTCTTTGGATTTTGGGAGGAAACCGAAGGTCTCGGAGAAAACCCACGCGGGAGAACGTACAAACTTCTAACAGACAGTGCCAGTAGTCGGGATCGAACCTGGGACTCCGACGCTCTAAGCACCGTAAGGCAGCCACTCTACCACTGCGCCACCGTATCACCCATTCTTTGGACCTTACCTACACGTGATTTATTTCCATGTGGTTGCTGGTAGAGAATTTACTTATCATTAGAAAACTTCCTAATATACACCTGCTGACTTTTGTAGTTACTTTGTAGTACCTTTTATTAATTGTTGTAAGGGTCCCCCTGTAATTCAATGTCTAATAGCATATTTGTAGAAGAAAAAACATATTTTATTATCTATTTCTGCGTTTTCAATATTATCTCATCTGCAGTTTGCCCAAGTAAGTTCCATAGAAATTTCATCAGCTGTCCATATCTTAAGCCTTTAGTACTTTCAAGCTCATTGTGGTAGTAGTACATTGACAGCAAAAAAAGTGATTAAACAAATTAGATTTTACAGACTGATTGCACTTTTGGTTCTGAAGTAAATCAGAATCTAGCTTCATACCAGTTATTTTATGGAATTATTCCGAGTAGTTCTACATGGATGAAACATTAAACAATGATTCTATCTGCCTGCTCCGGTTTCCATAAAAGGTCACATGGTGTTAGTGGAAGATTTTAACCTTCCAACTACTGATTAATGTCACTCCACAGATTGGCCCAGAATTTTATGCTGGCATCAACTTCCTACATTTTCCAATGGCTTATGCCAATCCACAAAAGTGAAGCCTTGCATGGCAACAAGCCAATGAACAAGTAAATGCTACCAGACTGGAACAAGCCTTACTCAAAATCCAGCTTGAACAAAATTTTAATTGTGTTGTAGTTAAAAACTATAAATTTATCATTCAGAAACATTTGAAAACTATAAAAATGAAAAACATCAAACAATTAATGTTATCGATATTAAAAAATCAAACACACAAACATTCATGTACCTACATTAATCTAAAGTACACTCTCTTGGTGCCCTGCAGGCATTCCTCTTCATTCAAATGAACGGGGATGCCTATTCTATGTCAGGTTCAAGCTCCTGCATGTTTTTGTGCAGATTGCCCAGTATAGATGCTATATTATTACCACAAATTCACATTTTACTAATTCAAATGGACGGCTGTGGAGGCCAAGTCAATTGATATTTTTACGGCGGATATTGGCAGATTTTTCATTATTAAGGGTGTCACGGGTTATGGGGCAAAGGCAGGAGAATGGGGTTGAGAGGAAAGATAGATCAACGGAGTAAACTTGATTCTTATTCAAACTTGAAACCTTATTCTGCACCTGAAACTTATGAACTTATAAAATCTTCAAATGTTACCAACTGCAGTCAGGAGAAAGCTGATGAATAAACAAGGGACTTCTGCATTTTTATGTACATTCCTGCCAATCCTAAACTTTGTGGTACCAATCCAGATATTGGCTCAGATTTTGAAGATGAAAGTGCTGGCAATAATTTCACTGCAAATCAGGACCAATATCTGGTCATCCATTTTGTTGCTCAATGCAATATGCAAACTGACATCTGTGTTTGTTTCCAAGGTAATTTTAAGAGCACTTCAAAAAAATCTCTTTTACAATGAAATAGTTGAGATTAGTCAATCAATTCATAATCAATTTCCATGCCATCTAACTGACTATTGCCCACCCTCATCCTAATCCCTCTTCCAAATACCCACCTGCATCAACCCCCAGTCTTACTTGATTTCTTTTGATTGAGCTGCATTGATAAAAAGATCTTAACTTCACCATAGTGCATATCTTTAACTTGCCTGCTGATAACATTTCTACCAGCAGACATATACCTCAAGTACCAAACAAATTTGTGGATAGACACAAAAATCTGGAGTAATTCAGCGGGACAAGCAGCATCTCTGGAGGAATGGGTGACATTTTGGGTCAAGACCCTTTTTCAGACTGAAAATCATGGGAAAGGGAAACGTGAGATATCGACAATGATGTAGAGAGATATAGACGATATTGTGTAGTGAATGAATGAATGTATGAATGAATGGATAAAAGTAACAGTGATAAAGGAAACGGCCATTGTTAGCTGCTTTTTGGGTGAGAACGAGAAGCTGGCGTGACTTTGGTGGGGGGGAAAGATGGAGAGAGAGAGAATGTAGGGGTTACTTGTGGGGAATGTAGGAGAAATCAGATCATACCATTGGGTTGTAAGCTGCCCAAGCAAAATATGAGATGCTGTTCCTCCAATTTGCATTTAGCCTCACTCTGGCAATGGAGGAGGCCTAGGACAGAAAGGTCTGTGCAAGATTGGGAAGGTGAATTAAAGTGTTCAGCAACCAGGAGATCAGGTAGGTCCAGGCGGATTGAGCGAAGGTGTTCAGCGAAATGATCGCCCAGTCTACGTTTGGTCTCGCCGATGTATAAGAGTCCACATCTTGAACAATGGATATAGTAGATAAGGATGGAGGAGGTGCAAATGAACCTCTGCCTAACCTGAAAGGACTGAAATAACAAAATTCTTGGCCTCTGTATGACTGCAGTCTAGATCAGCTCTTCTGTTGGCTAAATGTATTTAATTAGAACCACCTTCTAAAAAGATAAATTAACACAAAATCATCTCCCCTATCAAATAAGGGTTATTATTGGTGCTCATATTGGATAATTGCCATTCATTTTGTTTATCTGTGGAAAGGATTGCATAAGGCAAAAGGATTACATAGGCAAAATTAATATCTGTAAATATTATCGCAGCATGTGGCTTCAAATAATCTCTGCTTGAGAGGTATCAATTCAATTTCTTCTGTTGTCATATTAATAACAATCAGAAAAAAATAACAGATAAACAATTTATCTCAAACTATATCTGCTTTGGTAAGGAGGAAATGGGTTAATGCAAATGTAAAAACATGTCATTAATCAATAAGGCCACTGTTGTGGTTAGTTTTGCATTCTAATTCTCCATAGAATGGATTCATTCAATGTCATTACACATTTGTGCTCCTTGGTTGTGAATAGGTGGAGTCCTTTAATAGAAATACCTCATCAGCCTTAACTACTTGAATGTAAAATCCAAAAACTGATATGGAAGGGATCATAATGAAAGTAGATGCAATGTTATTGTGGCCCAAAAGCAGAAGCACATCAATTCTGATAGGTCTTTTTTCTACCAATACACATCAAGTCTCAGAGAATCACTTTCCTACATTAATTCTATGATACTTTTGCTTGGTACCAGATTGAACTTCTAAACCCTAACAAATTGAAGATCTAAATAGCTTAAACTGTTTGCATGAGAAATGTATTGGCTTTTAAACCTGTACAAGGAGGTTTTAAGTCATAAAAATGTATTGTTTTCATGTCACTCGCCTATTTTCTAGTCTTAAATAGGTTCCATAAAATAGAATGAGGAATTGTAGCCAGAACTGAGAGGAGCAATTTAAACACATGGGCAATCAGTGATATAACATCCCACGGGGAGGCTGGAAAATCCAGTATGTTTTCAAGAAAGAGTTAGATTTAGCTCTTAGGGCTAACGGAATCAAGGGATATGGGGGGGAAAGCGAGAACGGGGTACTGATTTTGGACGATCAGCCATGGTCATATTAAATGGCGGTACTGGCTCGAAGGGCCTACTCTTGCACCTATTTTCTATGTTTCTATGTATATTTTTAAAACTAACATCATGTTATTCAAAGTGACATCCCACAGTAGCGCTGCTATCGCTGGCAAAAATCAAACACACCTTGAAGAATTTGTGGTAGGAAAAGGGTGGACGATGGGACCAGAGGATATAGAGGAAAACATGTTTAAACTAAAGAGCCTCCTAAAATATGTCAACAATTATTTTTCTGGTGCTTGGAAAAGCTAGCACATCACCTGCTCCAGCTGGCCTTCCAAGCTACCCTGTTCTGGTGGGTAGCTTGGAAGGCCAGCTGGAGCAGGTGATGTGCTAGCTTTTCCAAGCACCAGAAAAATAATTGTTGACATATTTTAGGAGGCTCTTTAGTTTAAACATGTTTCCCTCTATATCCCAAGCATCAACTTTAAACAGTACGCTTTTAAAACTGGATGAGTTTCATAGGACACTGATACAATGTCCACAATTTAATGAGGTTCCCACCAAAGAGCTGCACATGAAGCCACTTTATGGAAAGCCCACATAAATGGGCAGTTCAGTAGGAACGGCAGCAGTTATTCAACCACTCCAGTTCCGGTATAAAATCAAAATACTGAAAATCATATGCTGGAAATCCTAGAAACCAAAAATGCTGAATGTACTCACAGCTGTGAACAGTGGAATGTTTCACAATTTTTATTTCACTTTGGTTTTTACTCAATTGTTAATTATTTTCACCAAACAAATGTCAGGTCAAAGTCGTACCTATGGCTTTTTCTCTTATCCATTTGGTTTCAGAATCAAATTCTTGTCAGCATACATTTCTTCAGAATTTTCAAACATAGGTAATTATTTTTATGCAAGGTAATTAGACCATTAGTTCATTGGTCTGCTAACTTTCCTCTTCAGTTTTTCCAACTTTGGAACTTAATAGCTCAGCCTTGGATCCAACCTTTTCAACAAGATAACTGTAATAAAAGTTGAGCCTAAAATGTCATCCCTACGCTCTTCAAAAAAGCATTTTTTTAAACTTGTCCTCTTCAGTGTACACATTAATTTTGATAACCCCCACAAATATGTTATTGTAGCACCATTAGTGATACATTCATTCTAGCTCATACATTTGTATGTGCGGCAAGGTTGTGTAGCAGTTGCGGCCTTATAGTGCCAGAGACCCGGGTTCAATCCTGACTATGGGTGCTTGTCTGTACGGAGTTTGTACGTTCTGTCCGTGACCTGCGCGGGTTTTCACCGGGATCTCTGGTTTCCTCCCACACTCCAAAGATGTACAGGCTTGTAAGTTAATTGGCTTGGTATAATTGTAAATTGACCCTGGTGTGGGTAGGATAGCATTACTGGTCAGCGTGGACTCGGTTTGCTGAAGTGCTTGTTTCTGCGCTGTATCTCTAAACTGAATTAAACTAAACCTATTTGTGTTAAGTCACCCACCAGAAGACAACCTTGATTAGAGATGCCCAAAATTTAAAGAGCATTTCCTGATTAAAGCAAAAATAAAATTTGCAAACTAAAATTATTGCAGCGCTTATAAATTTTCCGGTAAATGAAGGTCAAGGTCATGGATCCTGAACATTGGAGCAAAGTGAAAGGAATAGTCATGCATTGAGCCACAAAGTTGAGGCTTTCAGTAGCAGATAAACTAACACTGAGGTGATGTTCGGGTGTAGCATTGAGGCCTTGATGATTTATAGATGACAGATCTTAAACTCAACTCTGGATGAAGCAGAACACTAAGATAGAAAGCATTTTGGATCAGTTTCAGTTCCACACAGTTTCCAGGAACAGAAACAGTAAACAGGGAATTACATGTTTTGACCACAAAAGATGATGGGTTGGTGGATTTATTTCCAAGACAATTCTGTTCTTCTGTGTTGGAACTTGCACAGCCCAAATGTTTTGCGTTAATGGCAGGGCCAGAAGTACATTGTTGAGGTGCAGGAACAGGATCTATTACTGATGACTTTGGCCTCTAATGGATAGATAGGAATGCAAGTAGGAGAATGGAGTCTCATTAAGCTGGTTCGTGGATGTTCAATCCTGACCTTGGGTGCTGTCTGCGTAGAGTTTGCACATTCTTACTGTGACCACGTAGATCTCCTCCAGGTGCTCCAGTTTCTCTGACATCCTTGAGACATGCAGGCTAGTATGTTGAGTGGCCTCTGTAAATTGCCCCCCATGTGTAGGGAGTGATGTAAAAGTGGGATAATATAGAATAAATGTGAATGGGTGTTCGATGGTCAGCATGAACTTGATGGGCCAAGGGACCTGGTTCCATGCAGGAGAATGATGTGGTCAACTGGGTCAAAGACATCTACAGGACAGAAAAGAATAGATTAGCTTTGTAATAATCAAATAGGATTTTAACGACTTTAGTCAGAGATGTTTGCGCACACTGGCAAAGACAGAAACAGAACAGAAGGTTTCAATTGAGAAGTTACAAGTAAGATATGCATGGATTTCCAACATATGTTAGAACTTGAGGAAATAAAGATCGAATTAGAAATAAATCAAAAATTTTAATATCCTATTGACTTTGTGGAATCCCAAAGAAGCCAAAGATTGGCAAGCACAGAATGGAAAACAGATTCAGGTTTCGAGAAAGACAATGAATCCAAATCCACTTACTTCCTTGTTCCATATATACAATATCATACTTTTTACTTATGTATTCTGGACTCTGTTGACTGAGCTAATCTCAGTTAAGAATATAATTTGAGGTTGCAAAATCACACAGAATGAATTTCTTTATCATTATCCATGCAGAGTCGTTTGCCCAGTGTAGCGGAATAAAAAAAAACAGTGGACATAGATTCAAGGTGAGAGGAGAAAGATTTAATAGGAACCATAGGAGAAACCTATTCACAGAGAGGGCAGTGGGTATATGAAATTAACTGCCAAAGGAGATAGTTGAGGCAGGAACTTTAAATAAGAACATTTGCACAAATACATGGATAGGAAAGCTTTAGAGCCATATGGGCCAAATGCAGGCAGGTGGGTCTAGTATAGATGGGGAGCCTTGGTTGGCATGGACAAGTTGGGCTGATCTTGTCATGCCATGCCATATGACCCCATTATCCAATAATTCTTTATGGAAGATACACATCTACCTTTTCAGTGGCTGCACATTATTAACAATAGATTTCAGTTGCCTTTGGGAAGAAAGAAGCAAGTTATACAAAATGGAAGGTGAAGAAATAGATCAATAGAATGATCACAAAGTAAAAGTAATATTGGTATTGCAAAAATAATTTACTTTTAAGTGGGCAAATATAACATTGTTAACTGGGCCAAAAATAGCATAAATACAAAAATAAATGTTATTCGTCCAATAATAATTGGGTTATCATGCATTTGTTTTGGGAAATTAATAATATTTAGAAGTATATTGGCAATTATCCATCCATAAAAGCAGTTTTTATAAAAAATGAACTTGTTTATGTGGAACATTTAAATAATTCTCAATTATCAGGTGTAATTTTTAATGTAAGTTGGCTAAATCAGAATAGTTCATAACAAATATGAATGGATTATCAAATCATAATTATACAGCAATATTTTTCTTATTCTTATGGTTTCTGCTTGCTTGAGTTATTTGTGAATCACAGCCACATTCATTTTAGCAACATCCTAATTCAAACTGACAGGAAGCTTCTATCCTACTGCAGTCAGGCCGCCTGCTGTGAAGCTGCACTCTAAGCTTCTTTTTTCCTTCCTATTTGTGCAATTGACTGTATTTCCTTCTTAACTCTTTCCATAGGCACCTAGCACAACTGCCACAGTAATTCCACATTTTTTCCCAGTCCGACAAGTATCATTGTACCATTTAAGGGGTTAATCTGGATTGCGCTGCACAATTGTCATCAGTAAGTAATTAAGTTCATTGGACTGTGACCTTCAAAGTCACAGCGGAAAAGTGAAAGACAATTAGAATAGTCTTTTGTCATGGACTCCACTATAAATTAAAGCAAGGCAAACATGACACTGATTTATGGACTGCAGTTATTTCCTTTAGCTCTTCAGAAGTGGATGGATCTGAAAGAAATATGAAGAATTCATGTGTTCTCTGCCACCACCACCCCCAACCTTCTTTTTCTCTTACATTCAATCTAGAAGGAGCATTTCATCTTTCTCTATGAATAACAAAATTGTTTCTGCTTAGTGGGAAACATCAATTTGATGTGTACTTCTAGTTTTGATTGCATACATTTTAAACCAAGCAGCATATTTTATTGAACAGACCAGGACCCTTAAATGTAGTCAGAGCTTCAGTTAATATCAAGGTCACAAGAATCAAAGGAAATTGGCTTTAATGCTGCTGCCTATTTAAACAACTGCCGTTTTATCTTTGATGCTGCCTTTCATATTCCTATTTAATTCATTTGATGTCATTGTGATAACTATATCTCATATCCTTTTGAAAATGTACTTTTTCTATCCAGCTTAATTTTCTCATTTTTGTAATGGTAGCAAATTCTAAATGACGTTATCAAGATTGTTTTAAAGAAATATTAACCATCATATTTGTTGTGAACTATTCTACATTAGTCATCTTGCATTAAGTCTTACACCTGGTATATGAGAATTATTCAAATGTTAACATACATGCATCTTGTAATTGAAAAGGAGACAGGATGTAGGTATGCAGATGTTTTTTTCTCACTCATGGTAAATTCAACTCATAGGCTCATAGCAACACGGGCTGCTGGAATGGATTCTCAAATAAAAAAAACATTAAATATGTGAAAGATTATGTTTATATTTTTGAAACATTTTAAAGTGTTTCGCGACTTTCATACACAATTTCTAAATGATTTAATGATTAAATAATTGAAAGCTTTTAAATTTAAATTTCCCATAATAACGGATTAAAAAATAGGAATCTGTCCATTTGATAGAATCAAACAGCGGAAGATGCTTGCAGATATTATTTTACCATGCTTATTATGTGGCATCTGACTTGAACATAATATTTCTATTATTCTCATAGAATCATAGCGAGCAAATATCTTGTGTATCAATGAGAATACCGTTTATGCAAATATATAGTAGTACAAGATTATTTGACTATTCAAATCACATACTCTTCACCTTCAATTAAAACAAACTTGGCTTCCCACACTATAAATATAATGGCATCTTCCTTTCACTTTACAATGGTATTATGTTTAGGATTACTAGAACTATCTTCTGATAACCATAAAGAATGGCATAACAAGACCAGTAACTACCAGAACGCTAAGCTGTTTTAATAAACATTTGAAGGCACTCCAAGCTGCTGCAGGAACTCCATTTGCAAGATAGATTTGCATGATTGGCACAATTGCTGCTGATTTAGATTAAAATATTAATTAAACTGGAACATTGATAACCTAGGAAATGGACACGTTTTGCTGCAATTTGGAATTTGAACATTAGCCATAATATTTATGTCTCACCTTAGTCATTATGTCACATTAATGCAAAAAGTTATTACAGCAATTGTTAAACATTGTACATTGTAGGATTGGTGTGGGTAAGGGTGATGGGGGAAACTGACTGATGGCTGTGTTCTGTTTCTCAGTCACTGCCATAAATACAGGATTTCAAATATTAAAGCGAAAATTATTTTCTCAACCAGAACCTCGGCTATTTGCAACCAGGATAATGTTCTCCACCTACAATCAGGCACAGAATGGAAAGTACTGAAGATTCAAACAATGACAATGAGTACCTAACCATGGTTTATGTTGCAGTAGGAGATGGAGCAGATTAAAGCACACGGCACATCTAAATGTTTTTAATCAGCTCTCTCTACTCCATCACAAAAGATAGTGGAATGTTTATTGTGGCACAAAAAGATCATAAAATATCAAAGCTTCCTTTAAAGAAAGGAACAGAATTATATCACTGTTGTTAATATTTGGAGTTTCAGGCACTTTCCATTCCAAAATGCAATTTGGTGAGATTCTGAAATGGAAATCGTCTCATGCTGTGATGGATTCAGGAGGCAACCTCTCTGGTCTAAATGCTTTGCCTTGCATAATGGCTGTATTCTGTAAGGAAGCTCATCCATTCCTACTATCTCGACTGTAACACAGCCATTTTACATCAGCAAAAGTAATTGTGTATTAAAAGAAAGACAGCGAACTACATTTAATTTTTAATTATCCAATTATCCAGTAAACAATGATATAACTACTGAAGAACTGAATCTGCTGAATGAACTTGCAGAGTAATATCAACAGACAGTAGTTTTCGGTCCATTTGATTAATTTATCTAGTCACAGTTATAATTAATATTCTAGTTTATAGAAGCTATAATTGGAAATGGTGACTAGATTACAGCATGATGCACGCTCAATTGCTGGCATTTATTCATAATCTTTTCCACCCAATGTATTAAACAGTGGCTTCACTAAAATTAGCAGTGGAAATGCCATTTTTAATCATTTTTATAAATATCAGTTCTTAAAGTGTCCCTGTATCCCAGTCTCCAATCAAATGTGACATCTCTGAATTAACGTATAATCATATTTGTGCTTCTTTCACCTTCACTAATGCTTCTCTTTCATCTATATTTGTTCAACATACCCCTGCCTTGTTGTTTGCCACTGTACCCTCCTGCAGCATTATCGACAGTGGCGTCTGTCTACCTCACCTGCTCACGTCACTCAGTTCAGTCATCTTCTTTGCCCTGCCTCTTCATTATCTCACTCATACCCTATAATAACGTTACCAAATGTCTACACTCAATCCTTGACTTAAGCATCAGCAAGTTTTCCAGCTCTCCTAAAGCCACCACCCTGCCTATTTACACAACTATTAAGTCTCTCACTTTCTTCCAGAACTATCTTTCCAAATTGTAATTATTAAATGCTCAGAGTATACCTTGTATGGCTATGTTTATTGGATGGCAAGAAAACAAAAACACATTAGAAAACAACATAAAACTCTTCAGCCAGTGTCTTCCTTAATTGCTAATTCCTGATTACAACTATTTGCAATTACTACGATAGATGCATTTTAAACAAATGGGCTGTTTGAAACGGCTTGAAGACTTAAACTGGCTAACACCATAAGACTTTAAAAATCAATATTACAACATAAAATGCAGTTTATTAAACTGCATTCAAAGACAGGCTTAATGTATTGCAAATGGTGTATTTGACTGCTCTGAAAATCTAAGTTTTACTTGTCTGGAATATGCAGACAAATATAGATAGTGCAAGTCTGTGGAAGTGGAGACTGAAGGGCCTGTCTCACTTGGCAATTTTTTCGGCGACTGCCAGCATTATTGGCTGACGTATCAGGTTACCGGAAAATTTGTGGCATGATGCACGCGGCGCGATGACGTCTGGCGCGCGGTGTTTATTCAAGTGTCGCAACATTTTTTTTCTCGCCGCCGGATTTTGAAATGTTCGAAATGTTTTGGCGACACTGATATGACGCCAGCAGTTGCAGAAAAAAATCGCCAAGTGGGACAGGCCCTTGACCCTCATTTTGTTTCAAGAACAATAGACACATGCTGTCACGGGGCCAGACGACTAAATCATTTAACATGTATCCATCTCACTTGTTACAACATTCAAGTTGGGAAATTTAAAAGAAAAGTGGGTATAAAATGTTGATGCATTCTTAATATACGTCATGAGTATTTTTTCCATTTAGTACTCGAATTTTAAAATAAATAGACAAATACATCTGGTTATAAAGTAGGGATTATCACAGTAGTGCAGAAGCTTCCCGATTTATGTAAATTCGCACGAACAGAAGCAATGTTTTAAGCTCGGTAGCAGTGCGCTATTGCTGTCGCATGTGGCCATTTCCGCAAGCCAGTCAGCTGTGGATGCTCCCGCAACAGTGCTCCTGCCTGGTCCCCGTGATGGAGCTCCCACCATGTCCCCGCGATGGAGCTCCCTCCTGGTCCCCGCCCCGCGACAGTGGTCCCGCCTGGTCCCCGCGACAGAGGTCCCGCCTGGGCCCCGGCGCCTGGTCCCCGCGATGGAGCTCCCGCCTGGTCCCCGCGATGGAGCTCCCTCCTGGTCCCCGCGACAGAGGTCCTGCCTGGACCCTCACTGGTACTACACAATATAAATAGTAAATGTACAATTCATAAATTTAAATTTCCGTTTCCGACTTACGTAAACTCTGACTTACGCAAGTCGGTGAGTGTCTATTTATATTCTTTATTTACATTCTTCTAGATTCGAGGTTTATATTGGCCATCTCAAATTGTTAATGAGCAATTGGAAAAATTTGCTGACAAAATAATTTCAAAACCACACACAAAAATCCTAGATCCACAGATCGATACATTATGGGTGCAGCCTTTCTGCCATAATGTTCACGTCAACAACCACTTGTACACCAAACTTAACCTAACATCTTATTCTCCCCACATTCCCATCAACTTTTTTCTTGATTTTACCATTTGGGGCAATTTACAGTGGCCAAATAACCCATATTAATCCACACATATTTATGATATGGAGTGAAACAAGAGCCCCTGAAGGCACTTGGTGGTGAGCCACGTGCGGAGCGAACCCTCGGCTTTGGAGGGAGGAGTCAAGTGTCTCGGTGACAGGAGGTGCAGGTCACAGGGCTCCCCAGGGAATATATAAGGTCGGGCAATGCCCGTGCCCTGTTGAAGAAGTAGGGTGCTGTACTATGAGAGCCATTAAAGACTGATTGATTACACAAACGCTCTGTCCCGTTCCATTTCTGGCTGGACAATAGGTGCAGGAGTAGGCCATTCAGCCCTTCGAGCCAGCATCGCCATTCAATGTGATCATGGCTGATCATCCCCAATCTGTACCCCGTTCCTGCCTTCTCCCCATATCCCCTGACTCCACTATTTTTTTAAGAGCCCTATCTAGCTCTCTCTTGAAAGCATCCACCGCCCTCTAGAACCTGCCTCCACCGCCCTCTAAGGAAGAGAATTCCAGACTCACCACTGTGAGAAAAAGTGTTTCCTCGTCTCCATTCTAAATGGCTTACTCCTTATTCTTAATGTGACTTCTGCGAGTCCCACCACATTGGTGATCCCGAATTGAAAACCCAGCAACTTGTCTAACGACTCAGTGTTTGTGGTTTATGGAGGTTGACTAAATAATTTATGTTTTGGTTCGGTTAATAATTTCTGACAAATTTTAATGAGCTACAATATAAATTGTTGACCTTCATATTAAGATAGTAAAAGAGCCTTATAACGAACGCACTATTGTAGGGTTGTGTGAGCAATTTTATTCCACTACAGCAATCTAGCTTGTGGGGAATTATTAAAATGCTGGTATTAGCTATGGAGAGGTTGGACAAACTTAAATTATTTTCACTGAAACGCTGGATTTGGAGGGGAGAACGATAGAAGCATTTAAAATTGTGAGGTCATAATAGGATGGAGAGTTAGAACCTTTTTCCCAGGATGGAAATGACAAAGACGAGAGGTCTTTAAACTCTTTAAAGTAGATATGTGTGACAAGTTTTTTCTTACACAGAGGGTGATAGGTGCCTGAAACATGCAGTGGAGATGTTGGTGGAGGCAGATGCAATAGTGGGATTTAAGAAGCTTTTAGATTGGCACATGGAAATACAAGGAATGGAGGGATGTGGATTACCTGCAGATAGGTGAGATTACTTAATTTTGGCATCATGTTCAGCGTGGGCTGAAGGGCTTGTTCCTCTGCTCTACTATGTTCTATATTTTGAAGACATTCAATGCTTTCCACATTCACTTTTAAATAAGAGAACATCAATATACCTCACTCTGTGTCTGAACAAGGGTCTCGACCCAAACCCTCACCCATTCCTATCTAGAGATGCTGTCTGTCTCGCTGAGTTACTCCAGCATTTTATGCAAATAATAGTCTGGCCAGCATCAGACTCAAACAGATGCTCCCAGTTTAGCTGGTTATCAAAACTGTTAAACAAAGTTTTTGAATGTTTCTCCAAAACTATAATAAATTTATCAAACTACCATACAATTGGAAAATCGTTTTGTTTTTTTTTAAACTTACAATTCAAATAAACATTAAAAATAAATCTAAAATGACCAACCTTAAATCCTCCACTATGTTTCAATTTTGCCTTCTATTTTGGTCTCAACAATTAATTTTGTTAATGAACAGTGATATCTCAGTGCTCGCCAACATTGTTCAATGATTTGAGCACTGTTCCTGACTTAAAACATGCTGAGTAAAACCATAGGAGAAACCCTTCAAAAACTATTGATAAAATATTTGGATCCCCAAAAATAAACCCTTGCATTAATAAGCTGCTGTAATTTGTCTTTTCATCAGAACTGTTTCATTGCATGGCATTTAAACATTAAAGAAGCACATCATTGAAGTTCAACCCATGAGACTGAAAGTGGAAATGCAATTATCACCCATTGTAGCTGATCCCACCCTCTTCCCCAATTCTCCAATAACAAAAATTTGGAGATGATTGTAATTCGAGTGTTTTTTTATATTTTATTTGTTCTATTTATTTGTTTTTTTATTGATTTATTCTATTCAAATATTTTCATTATTTTTATTGTCATTTCACGTGTTTTCATTCTGGATACCTTTACTATGTTCAGAAACCTTTGTTTCACAAATGGTGAATCCCACACTGTTCTTGTCCATATTTATCTTTTTGACCAATATCTCATTCTCATTGGTTTAACAACAAATCAACCTTTCTAGTTTCTCAAATTGGCTTTGACAGCTCATAAATTATGGCATTTTGATTGTCAATGGTTGGAATATAAATATTCAAGATTCCACTTCGGAAGTGCCTTTCAGGAGAAACCCACTGTTTTGTGTAATGGATAAGCTCATGCAGATTGCATGGTGATGTCCAAGGCATTATTGCTTTTCCACTTGATCTTCAGGTTGTCTTCAGGTTTCTAGATGTAACTGCACTTCGAAGTACAGATTTGACTTCTAACTTTGTGTATTACAATAAGAGGTTAGGGACACAGCAAAAGATGCAGAGATGATGATACTAGAATGGGGAAATATAACTGTCAAGGAAAACTGGAAAACCCATGATCTATTCATGTGAAAAGAAGACCTGAAAAAATCATTTAAGATATTGAACAGAGTTAAGGTAGATTATATGCTTCCATTCATAGACAAGCTCAAAAAAAATGTTGGCTTAAAAATTCTTTTTTTTCCCAAGTCAGCATTAAATTGGGAGAAAGTTAAAAGGGAAATGTTCCATGTAGGGATGAGATGAATGGCCTGGATGCATTTGAAAGGAAGCTAGCAATATACGAGCATGAAAAGGATGGAAGGACACAATGATAAGATGAGATCAAAGTAAGACAGCAGAAGGCTAGTGTACAGCATGTTTGACCGAAATGCCAGCTTCTCTGCTCTGTAACGATCTGTTAGATCTTCCTTACCTAATTTATCAGCTGTAATATCGGTGTCACAACTGACCCACTTCTGCACTTATTAAAGACTTTCAAAGATAAGCTAAAAAATGGACAGAAAAGTACAAACTAATAATCTAGGAACTCAAAGGTACACAAAAAAGCTGGAGAAACTCAGCGGGTGCAGCAGCATCTATGGAGCGAAGGAAAAAGGCAACGTTTTGGGCCGAAACCCTTCTTCAGTCTGAGGTCTGAAGAAGGGTTTTGGCCTGAAACGTTGCCTTTTTCCTTCACTCCATTGATGCTGCTGCACCCGCTGAGTTTCTCTAGCTTTTTTGTGTACCTTCGATTTTCCAGCATCTGCAGTTCCTTCTTAAACATCTAGGAACTCAATTCTGATTTGCTTTATATATTTTCCATGTATGTGCTTTACAGTCAAGTGTTACGCACAAAATTAGACCTATAAGTAACAATCTGTAACACAGCTCACTCTACAGATTAGTTTTGTAAAAATGGAAAGTAATTAGAATGTATTCAACTTTGGGAGAAGAAGATTAAGATGCTGACATCAGTCTCCAGTCTCCCAACGTAGGGAGATTCATGCTAGAACACATTTGTGTCATAACTAACTCACAAGTATTAGTACTGTCAGCAAAAGCAAACACACAGTTTTTCAAGCTCACAACCATTTTGATGATCACAAACCGTGAAAAAAAAGATTTCACGGAACTGTGAAATTTTGTAAATGTTTCTTTCCAAAATTTCTGAAAATGCTCACATTTTTAGAACTAAATGACTTATCTATGCTGTCTATTTTAAACTCAATAAATAATTATTTCACCACACTGAGCACGTTAATATCAAACATCTGAATACATTATAATGATGATGGGCACTTAGACAAGCTGTTAAACAAATCTGTCTCGGTTAATAACAATCTTACTTATGACTGGCTTTCATAATTTACATCAAACTCATCTGAAAGCCATTCATCATCACTTACCTGTAACAGGCGCTGGTGTCAATCGCTTGTAGTTCTATTTGTGCTGAATATGTTTGCAAACATATCCTGACCTTTTTAAACAAATATAGCACTTTGAGTATTATATGATAGTGCAGGATAGTTGTGATTAATGGCGAAATATCCATTGCAAAAATAGTTTTCTTCTCATTCGTGGAAAATGGTCATAGAAATAGGAGAAAATGTGAGCAAGATGGTACCTGTCTCCATCCCACTGAGTTACTCCAGCATTTTGTGTCTATCTTTCCAAGGGCAATTTGTTTGCCTGAAAAAAACATGAATTATGATCATGTTTTGGTGAAAAGGAAACAGAAAAGACATTATTTTCAAATTCTGCACCAAACTCCACCAGAACACAACAACAGGAGGAGGTGCAGACCATTGGCCCCTCAAGCTTGTCTCGCCATTCAACATGACCACGGCTGATCCACCCCAACCCTCAACTCCACCTCTGTGCTGGATCCACATTTCCCACAATCATTCAAATATTTATCTATTTACACTTTAAATACTTCAAATAAAGTAGTAGAGACATCCAGTCATTCACCAGCCTCTATGCACTTCTGCTTAAAATGACCATCCATTTACCATGAAACCATATCTGCCCCCATTTGAGACTGTCCCACCAGTGAAAAGACTTGTTATTTTTCCTTAGGATTTAAACGTTTCCATAAGTTCACCTTCCATTCTTCCAAGCTATTTTGCCATTTGCTTTCTTGAATACTTGCTGCACCCACCCATTAACTGTTTGGGATTCATGCACAAGAACACACAGATGCCTCTGTACTTCACACATTTGCAGGCTCTTTCTATTGAGATAATAATCTACTTTTGTTTCCTCTGTCCAAAGTGTATGACCTCACATACCGTACATTAAACTCCATTTGCCAACTTTTCACACACTCACTCCATGTTTCTCTCCCGTGGCAGTCACAATATCGTCACCGATTTTCAGCAGAGGACTGATTCTTTCTGCAAAAGCCGTATTATAAAACCAGATACAGTTATACAACATAGAAACAGGCATTTTATTCCCCCGCGTCTCTGCCAATCATCATGCTAACTTACACTAATCCCATTTACCTGCATTAATTCCCTATCCTTCTACGCCCTGCCCCTTCAATTATCCTCCCAGATACCTCTTAAATGTTATTACTGTCCTGCCTCCACCACCACCATCTCTGGTAGCTCACTCCAGATAACAACCCCTCAAATTCCCTCCTCCTCACCATAAATGTATGCCTGCTAGTTTTAGACACCCCTACCATGGGAAACAGACTCAATCAATATTTCTCATACTTTTATACACACTTATCATTATCTTGCTCAAGGGAAAACAGACCAATTCGATTTCGAGACACAACATGGAAACAGGCCCTTCGGCACACCGAGTCAACTCTGACCAACGATCACCTGTTCACACTAGTTCTGTGTTATCCCAGTTTTGCACGCTACACACTCGGGCAATCAGTACAGAAGCCAATTAACCTACAAACCAGCACATCTTTTGAATAAAGGAGGAAACCTTAGCACCCAGAGAAAACTCACATGGTCCCACTCCATAGCATCCATAGTCAGGATTGAGCCCGGGTCTCTGGTGTTGTAAGGCAGCAACTCTACTGCTGCACCACTGTGCCACCCTAGTCAAGAACGGAACTCACTATCAAAACATGAAAGGGATGGGGGACACGATTTTTTGGCGGCCACGAGCGCGTGCGCACACACACACACGCTCGAGGCTTCGGAGGCTCAATCCAGCGCTAAAAACGGCGACTTTAAAATCGGGATCACAAAAACTTGGGGGGGGGATGTCCCCCACCTCTCAAAACATGGAGGGGGACGTGTCCCCTCTGGCCCCCCAGGGTTTTCCGCCCCCGTCCCTAGTTATAGTAAGGTACGGCACAATCCCTCCTTTTAAACCGTCATCCAATTCAGACACCATCCTTGATAATCTTTTCTACACTCTCTCCAATCTTCCTGTCGTTGAGTAACTAGAACTACACACAGTTCCTCCAGTACAGTCAAACCAATGTTTTGTATCACTGTAGTAAGACATTACAACTATTGTGCTCAACGCCTCAGCTGACAGAGGCAAGCATGCTATAGGACTTCTTCACCACCCTGATTATCTATTAGAATAGAATTACCTTTATTGTCATTCAGACCTCACAGTCTGAACGAAATATGCTGCCACTTTCTAGGAACTATGTACTTGTATTCCTCTGTTCAACAACATTTTCTAGGTGTATACCCTACCTTGGTTTAACTTTCCAAAACACATCACTTCAGGCTTGTCAGAGTTAAATTCCATTTGCCATTCCTTTGCCCACTTTCCCAGTTGACACTTTGGTGTCACCATCATACCTATTAATCATGCCACCAACATTCTCGTCCAAATCATGAACACACATGACAGATTATATCCTTGCAGCACACGTCTACTGGCCACAGGTCTCCAATCTGAAAAATAACTCTCCAGCCATCATTCCCTTCCTCCTATTCCTCCTATCACCAAGTCAATTCTGGATCCAATTGATCAGCTCACCCTGGACTCAATGTGCTCTAACTTTGCATACCAACCTAGCATGCCAGAGCTCGTCAAAGGCCTGGCTTATTCCACAAAGATAGCATCGACTGCCCTGCCCTCACACATCTACCTTGTCAAATCTCCAAAAATCTTATTTAGATTAAAAAATTGCTAATTTCACACACACACACACAAAGCCAGTAACTAATGCTCCCTTCTAATTAGGTTTGTACATTTGTACAGGTAGTTCTGCTGTAACACGATACAGGTAGTTGCATTCTTAAGAAACCTTGTGCAAGAGAAAATCATGTTATATAGACAATTGTGTCAAAGGGGAAAGGGAGTTAGGGGCTAGTGTGTTTCAGATATAATAAGTTAGTTTATCCACAAAATAACAATAAAGTTTACTTCTGTTACTGCAAGCTAAAAATTAGAAGATTTTGTTATATTGTCTAATAGAGTATCGTTGCACATATCAATAGAAGCAATTGCTTGTCAATTTCAATTGCCAATTACTGTTAAGGTCGCAGCTGTGTTCTTAAGAGACAATGCTGTTGGATTGCCGGGGAAAACAGGTTTTTTTTTCCATTACACTGTTTAAATCCGAGACAGCTTTTTTTCCACCTGTTTGTCAATTTCCAAAGTAACTTTCAAGTGGTTCTCTGGTTCCCAATCAAAATCAATTTGGCCTTTGTGATGCAATGGTGTTCCCTTATGCATCACTCGCGTTATACACTTTGTGTGTTATGGAAAGTGGAACATGGGATGAAGGGTGAGCTGGTCAATTGTATTTAGAGTTGACGATGATAGGAGGGATGAAATGATGGTAGGAGAGTTATTTTTCAGATTGGAGACCTGTGGACAGAGAGGTGCACAGCACGGATATCATTTGTTTGTGGAACTTCCTGTACATCTTAACCCCAAACTAGGAAAAACAAAGTCAGGGAACAAATATATTTGGGAAATTGATTTTGATTGACTCATTTAAACTTGTGTCAAGTTCTACACAGCACATGTTAGTGTTACAGAAACATGCGCATGCAATTGTCCATTTTTATCTTGTCCACTTGTGTGGGATTCGTATGTAAACATCATCAAGAAGATTCCAAACACATAAATAAGAGCAGCAGAAATATGTAAAATCATAAATAAGTTAAACCAAGAGAGACGGGTTCAAAACGATGAACTGCTTATGCCGCACATGAGTCGTTATGGGAGCTCAGTGTTTTTGAA